>NC_137866.1:50801237-50823737 GCF_963924005.1 Protomyctophum bolini
ATGCCGCCTGGGACAGGGATTTGGAGATATAAGCGACTGAAAATGTGGTCTACAAGCTTGTAGATTTGCTATGTATTTGTCAACGGCCCAAGTTTAAAAATGGTTAAAGTGGGGACACGGGTTAATTGTCACCAGGCCTGTTTCCATTGTTGCACCTCCAAGCCTGTACGTATGCCTATAGTTGCAGCCCTCGGCCCTTCGTAAATTCACAAAGCCATGAATCGCCTCCTCGGATTGGCTTTGCGAAATGGAACAGCTGTGGCGATCGTGCATCGTTTGATTTGCGAGCGGGGGGGGGGGGGGGGGGGGGCCGTGGGTACTTTACGTAATGTTTTCCTGTCATGTATGGTCTGTATGTATGCATGGAGATGAGAACTGCACAGACGGTGGATTGTCAGTAGAAGGTGAGAACATTGTGTCACTGAGAAATGACTAAAGGAGGACATTTACATCATTCACTTGTATACCTTTCCTCCTGTCATTGTCATTGTTCTATACCAGAGCTGTGCCTGTCGGCCACAGGCCTACTGGGAACGATGCAAGTTGGGAACCAACTAGTATGCAATACCCGTTGTCATAGCGCCCATTTTAACGGTCTGTCCCTTTTGTGTCCAGATATGGAGGAGATCTCTGTGTGTGTCTGTCTGTCTGTCTGTCTGCCTGACTGCCTGACTGCCTGTCTGTCTGTCTGAAGAGTGCAAACTGTCTGTGAAAAGTGGACCGATTAAGTAATCAAATGGCAGGTGCGTGTGTGTGTGTGTGTGTGTGTGTGTGTGAGTGTGTGTGTGTGTGTGTGTGTGTGTGTGTGTGTGTGTGTGGTTGCCATGGCAACCAGTTGGCTGAGGCAGAGGCTGGGAATATTTAGGTCCATGCACTGACAGAGCCTGACTGACCAGAGCATTTTGAGGTGGTTTTCTGGACAACATCGACTCGATACCGGGCATTGCATTCCCTGTGGTGGTGTTTGGAACGTGTGTGTTCGAATTTGAAGTCGGTGGAGCGAATGGTTCTCGAGTTAAGGTGGATTACAGACGTACACACACACACACACACGTATACAACATGTACAGATACACGGTGCATTTATTGTCAGACAGTCAGTCAGTTTACTGAGCATAAACATTCATACATACATCCATCCCTCATAATCTGGGTTATAGGGTCTTATCACGGCGTACATTATGCATATATGTGCACATCAGCGCGTCACGCATGCATGCACAATGTCTAGGCTGGGGTCTTATACACGCACTGGACATTATGCATATGTGCACAGCACGTCACACACATGCATGCACTAATCACATGCGGTCTGGCGATGTGGCATCACTGCATGCTGTGTGTGTGTGTGTGTGTGTGTGTGTGTGTGTGTGTGTGTGTGTGTGCCTGCGTGCGTGCATGTGTGCGTGCGTGTGTGCGAGTCAGACTGGAGGCTGACGAATGATTGCAGCATCCTCTCCGTTAAATGTCAGACAAGCAGGCCATGAATGGCTCTCTCTCTCTCCCTCACTCTCTCTCTCTCTCTCTCTCTCTCTCTCTCTCTCTCTCTCTCTTTTCCCCTCGCTCTCTCTCTCTCTCTCTCTCTCTCTCTCTCGATGCCAGCGGCATCACGCAGCCCCCACCACCAGCGGTACTGTCGAGTTTTCAACCTTGTTGGTTCGTATTACGGTCAATGTATTTATTCATTCGGTTGCATTGATGTGGTACCTTTAGATAGGAGAGATAGGATAGGATAGGAGAGATATCAGTCTTAGATAGGAGAGATAACAGCCTTAGATAGGAGAGATAACAGCAGATAGGAGAGATAACAGCCTTAGATAGGAGAGATAACAGCCTGTGGGCATGGCCGTTTTAAGCCCAATGAGTGTTTTTTTGCAAAACTAATGCTTGGAATGGATAGGTTGGTAATGGTATGGTCACATAGTATGCCAATTATGAAAATTGCTCAACATATGCAAGTTAGCATCCGGCAGTTTCTACATGCTGGGGACCCATACTAAACATTTCTAACATAAAACGTACTCAACATGTCCGGGTTCACTTTTTGGCTACTAGGCTATAACAGCAGATGGGAGAGATAACAGCAGATAGGAGAGATAACAGCCTTAGATATAGGAGAGATAACAGCAGATAGGAGAGATATCAGGCATGCAAACGTTTATCACAAATAAGAATTCTTCCACATTGTCTAATAGTGTCATCCAGTCAAACCTTGTTCATACCAAGGTCCATTATCTATTCGGCTTCTATGAGACACAGACTTGAGTAGAACAACAATGTGCCATTTTATCATGAGCATTAGTGAGTTATATGAAGATAAGTTGAAAAGTGGTGAAGTGGTCCTTCAAGAGAAACATAACCTTGTCATTCGCTCTGCAGTGTATCAAATAGAGAAACACAACCTCCTCAGTCGCTCTGCAGTGTATCAGATAGAGAAACATAACCTCGTCAGTCGCTCTGCAGTGTATCAAATGGAGAAACACGACCTCTTCAGTCGCTCTGCAGTGTATCAGATAGTCCGTCAAACTCGGTTGACGACATTCGGCACACAGTAAAAAAAAAGCTTTGCAGTTAATCATTATGTTAAACTTTAGCTATTGTAAAATAGCAGATCTACAAGCTCATAGCGAGTGTGTCGCAAATCATTAAATATATATTCTTTCAGAGTGAGCGTTTTTAACTCATATCTTTGCTTCTGAGGGGTCCCTGGAACAACATATTTTCAGATGGGGGTCGGCGGCCAATTTCATACATTTTTGGGGGTCTTGGCAGGAAATGTTTGAGAAGCACTGACATAGAAACATAGGGTTTTTCAGAAAACTGTCAGCATTCAGAAGACATTTGTAGAATCATCCTCAGGTCTAAATGGGTTAATTTAACTCCCAGAGTGTAACCAGATTAACAATACGCTCTTTCTGAGGATAAATGACCAATGAGAATGTTGTTCCTGCAGGCATCAACCCACGTGAAGCAGATTTGATCCACCGGTAAACTCGCTGGCTGGCTCGGTTTATACACCGACCAATCACAATGGATCTGAGGGTTTTACACACCAACCAATCACAATGTTGCTAGTGCTGCACCATTCATGCTCAAATTGAGTTCTGATTGTAATGGGAAGTGCATTCCATGGTCTTGGAGTTATGCCTGTTCAAAGTGCCTGTTGCTTGCAACTATATTCTTTGTACACATTTTACAAACTTCTCTTCAACTAGGATTTCAGATAATGGTCCATAGATCGTGTGGAAAACCTTTCACGGAAAACTTAAATGTAGCTCATCATTTTGATCAAAGATCCCTGGAGGAGATGGATTGGAACTGCTTTTGAGTGGTGCAACCACTCCAAGGAACAGCAATGTCCGTCCTAACCAAGTCCTATAAGGCTATCCAACGTTGAAGATGCCACTACCTACAGGTGAAATGTGGAATTGCAGCACTGTAATGGAAGTGGACGGACGTTCATGACGTCACGTGCGTAAGCCCGGACCTCAACATTGAGGTCCGGGGCTAGGCTAGGCTAAACTTCCGCTCACTCGAGCCATTGAGTTATAATTATACTTCCGGAAGTCTTCCGGGTGCTTCAAAACGCCACTGTTCAACTTCCACTGAAATGAATAGCGGGGGGGAGCAGGGCTAACGCTCCAGTTCGGTCTCTATCCTTCTTTATACTCTATGGTCCTAACCTATGTGACTATGTGTACTAGTAGGGGCAAAAGTGGCGCTGTTGTGCCAGAAACAGAGAGAGGGAGATATTTAAGGTCAGCGGTCAAAAGTCAGAACACAAAAGTTGTTCGGCATGAGGAGACGTGTATGCATAACAAAGTTTCATTGACGGTCAAACGGTTCATGATCTATGTATGTTCAAAGTTAGCATTTTGATATAGTGGGATTCGGGTCCTCACCGTTTGGCATGGCCCTCTACCATATTGCCAAGTTTGGTGAAAACCAACTGTACGGTTCGGCCAGAACTTCTATTTTTGGCAGAAGGAGGAGAATATAAAATCCAGACAAATTGTGTCCGAAGGGACCAAAGTCCCTTTAGGATTGATCCCTCAATGCATTGGACATCCAACTAGTGCTGCAGGTGTTCTGAACCTAGATAGCGATCTTCTTTCGATTAATTTTGTGCAGCAGTGGGTATCAAATAGTCCGTCAAACTCGGTTGACGACATTCGGCACGCAGTAAAAAAAAAAGCCTTAAGTCTTAATTTAACTCTGCCAGAGAGTAACCAGATTAACATTACGCTCTCTGAGTCACAGATAGATACATTACCAACGTGTGTGTGTCTGTGTGTGTGTGTGTGTGTGTGTGTGTGTGTGTGTGTGTGTGTGTGTGTGTGTGTGTGTGCATGCGTGAAGGAGTGCTCGGCGGGGTTTAGCTCTCCCCTCATCAATAAACCAGGGACCTGAAACTGGTGTCATGGTGACTAATGGTGTGTGTGTGTGTGTGTGTGTGTGTGTGTGTGTGTGCGTGTGCGTGCATCGGTGCATGCTACATTATGTTGACTAATGTAATCCGGCCTGAGATACATGCTGCTCTTTATGTCATAAAAATATTGTACACACACACACACACACACACACACACACTGCATGTATTGTATGTACACACACGCACAAACACAACACTGGCATTGTGTGTGCATGTGCTCCACTAGGGTCATTCCATTCCATTCAACTCATAATTCCACAGAAAAAGTGAGAGGTATGGGCTCCCCTGGTCCTCTTCCAGTATGCACACACACACACACACACACACACACACACACACACACACACACACACACACACACACACACAGTGCACCAGTCAAGGATGGAAATAAATGCAACCCGTCAGTCCATTCGTTTCTCGTCTGATTTAGAGACGGAGTCGGGGGCTTCCGTTCCGTACAAAAACTGGGAGGCATAATGTTGCTTGCTTATACCTTACGATCTCTCTAGAAGCGTTACTATTGCAGGTGAGAGGCATGTTGAATTCAGAAATTAAGACAGAAGTATAGCCATCTGGTCAAAACCACAGAGAGCTCCCTAGATTACGCGGAGCGATCCTTTCTTTCTGAGCTGTAAACAGGGAAGTGAACGGCAGCGTTTGTGGCACATGTGCGAAAAGCAAGGAGTACATTGCAGAAGGAGAGGCCAACCCCATGTACATGTACACACGTCGTCGGACAATACACACGTCGTTGCAATCAGTCGGTTGGATTAGTTATGACGTTTCCACACGTCGTACGGTCTGAATGTGTTCATATTTAGATGTTTTATATCTGTTAAGCTCACCTTTTAATTTACTGCTAGCGCTTGTTGGCTGCTGCCCTGCTGCTGTTTGCTTTGAAGAGAAATACACTCACATTATAATAGGGAGCATACAGTGGTGAGCAGTTGAGAATGGCAGTGATACCACTTGAGGACCTCCGTGGTGCCTCTGTGGCGCCACACCCCTTTTAGTGGTACCACAATTCACACTTAATTTAAAGGTGTCAATGGGTGTAGTGTAGCAAATCAGCCACAGTGTGGCACATGTGAGTCCATGATTGTGAAGTGATTTTTACTTGTATTTTAATGTTTTATAAACAGAAAATAAAGCAGAATCCTTAGGATGAATTCAAAGCAATTGTTTCTTTAAACAAAACTGTGTTTATCACATTTAACAGCATTAGACAAATGAAAACTTGTATTATTTGTGGAATCTAACTCAGGTCTTCTAATGAGTAGATACAATAATTAAATCAAGTCATTTTGAGGCAGGCAGAGACAAGCTTGTAAAATGTAAAGCAATGTGATGTTCTTATGCCTAAATATATTAAAATATAAGTTTCCTTAACGCCTAAAATATATCTTTATACTAGGGCTGTCAATCAATTAAAAATATTTAATCGTGATTAATCGCATGATTATCCATGGTTAATCGCAAAATAATCACATCTTTTTTATCCATTCTAAATATATATACCTTAATTCAGTGGTTTTCAACCCTTTTCATATCAATATTTATTCTGCATTTGAGCCACGGGCCACCATTTGATGAGATTTAGCCTTGCAGACTCAAACTAAAGAATATGTCCACATTTGCATGCTGTATTGATGTTGGTAAATTAACTTAAGTAATGCAGATATTTAACAATAATTCAACTGTTGATAGTATAAAATGGAACCATGGTATAATTTTACACGCTCAAGATTTAAAAAATTGAATCTAATCATCAACTGCTTTCCTGTTTGAACCCAATAAAAGCAGTTTGAGACCATTTTCCCTCAAAATTAATAGTAGCTGGCTAACCATTGTGAGGCTAAATTGACAATCAAAGGCCCATGGGCAGTCCTGCAGCGGGTCGGATACCCGTGATTCCCCGCGGGTACCCGTGTTTGACGGGTGGGAACGGGCGGGTATATATACCTTTATAAATGAACGGGTCCGGGTGCGGGCGGAACGCAACGCAGCGCGGGCGGGTGACCTTTTTTAATCAGTGGACCCGCACTGCGCGATGTTAAACAGCAGCTGAGCTGGGGTTTCTCCTCAACAGCGGAGACAAGTTAAATCCGTCACATGCCCAAGGAATCGACAGTGATGTCACATCACTGCCGATTCCTTCATAATGGCGTTCTGTTTCTGCTGCTGTGCTTCATGCTACTTCCTTGTTGCATATAGCAGTGACATCACGGCTAATCCTTGCTTCCTTATCGTAGCATTTCACGTGTGGAGTTTATTTTTTTATCACCAGGCTGCAGACTGTAGCCTATATTTTCGTTCGCGCTGATGAAACACCAAGAGATTATAATTTATAATGCCAACATTCAACACAAGATGTAAGCTAACCCAGGTAATGTTGGCCTAATGCACCACTCTGTCTAAGTGTAAATAAAGTTAAAAAGATTAGCCTGATGAGTGATGACTGATGAGTGTTTGAAACAGCTTTGGATCAAGACGGTCGACTCATCAGGCTAATCTTTTTTTATATCATCCTCTCCTTGTTGATATATATATATATATTATGCCAATATGCCATTTAGGTTGAAATCATGATATATCTTTATGTTGTGATAATAAGCAGCAGTAGCCTCAGTCATGAACTACATGTCTTCCGTTCCGTGTGCAACACACTGCCGCCGCCCACCACCACCACCACATGCGGTGTTGGATGAAATAAAGTCAATGATAGCTATCGGTGCCTGTGATACGAACGGGTAACGGGGCGGGTAACGGGTCCATTTTTTGACGGGCGGGTCGGATCTGGTTTTGAGTTTTATATAAATCACGGGTAACGGGCGGGTAGCAGAACTGATGATTGACGGGCGGGGCGGGTGCGGGTATCGAAAATAGGACTCTGTGCTACAGTAGGTGTTAATTAATTTGCATGTCATTGTGTGCATTTACTTTCCTCCAGTTAGTGTGTGCAAGCATGTTCATTTGATTCTGTGATACATTTGTGCAGAAAGTAGTTTATTGTGTGTGTGTGTGTGTGTGTGTGTGTGTGTGTGTGTGTGTGTGTGTGTGTGTGTGTGAATTAGGATGATCCCACTCAAAATAAAAAAGAGAGCACTTAAATTCTACAACTGAAATCGAGAGGCTGTCATAGGCAGACCTGACTCCCTAGAGAAGACATACTATGCATCCACTGCACACAAAACGAAGTGGAAACGGAGTTAATTCTATACACAGGACCACAATGGAAACAAGCCATTGTGATTTCTTGGGTTTAATCCTTTTGGTAAATGTTGCATTTATATAGCTGCACTTACACTTTTCTCCAAAGCGCTCTACTACTCTACTACTACTCTTCTATTTAAATTAAAAATTATGTTTTATTTTATTTTATGCCAGTGTTATTTTGGTTGGCTAAGACTAGATAGTTTAACCCCTAGGCTACGGAACCCGGAAAAACCGGAATTAATCGAAAAATATAAACATGCCATAAACGGAAGGAACGGAATGTATTGACTGTCAGTTATTTGGGGTTCAACGGAGCAAAAATGAGCATTTTTTCGCTAATATCGCTAATGTTGGATGTAATTTACCAAAAAACGGCCGAAATCTGCGTGATCGTGCGCTATCGCGCATGCGCCGTCTCTATGTGCGTCGCTGTGAAAAATGTGATATTTTGCGATTTTAGGGTTGATTTGAGGTTAATTTGACTTAGTTATGAAAAATATAGCATTAGCTTAGCATCCCAGAGAGTCACTCTAGTGACTAGGGTCAAAATACTACCGGATGTTGACGATCTTTGAACCGGAAGTGACTTAACTAGATTCGTCTATTTTTGTCAAAATCAGCATAATGGTGCATTCTCGCCATCTGGTGGCAATGTCAAAGAGGACATTATAAATGCCAAATGCATGTAAACGATCTGTTCAAACCATCAGATCTTTCTATTAATGTTAAAATGATGAATTAAAAATAAGCCAATTTGTTACCCAAACAAAAAAATTGGGATTGGTAGTCTAAGCCAAGGGGTCTAGGCAGGCCTAAAGTTCAATGGATTGTTCAAAGACTGAATTTAAATCTGAATTTGCTACCAAAAATAACACTAAGACTAAGTTGCTAAAATACTTTTAGTCTTAGAATTACTAAAATTACTAGGTTACGTTTCTAGTTTAGGTTTATTCTAAGTGGGGAACAAATAACCTTTTTTGGATGGTGGGGAACATAGAACCTGGGAAACATACTGTAGGTACGCTCCCAACAATAATTGAATTGGCACAATATATCAATAATATATATATAACGCAAACAAGATTGACAAAAAGGGTTGTTCTACAACAGGCTCCAAGTAGTGTCATTCAAGCAGAGCTTGATTCTCTGCAAAGCAAAATATCACGCATAAACAGTCTACAGAGGACTGGATATCCCAGACCATGGGGAGTTGGAGAGTTAGAAAGGAAAAGTAACATTTCAATAAAATGCATTAGAAACTACTTTCAGAACAAAATATATTTTAGGGTGTGAAAGAGAGTTAAATATAGAAAACTTGAAGAAAGTACAATCGTATTGGATTTCACACAATGACATGGAAATGAATTAACACCTAGCTTGCCTTTGTGTCAAATCAGCCCATTACAATTGGCAGCTACTTTTAAACACACTTACTTACTTTCAGTATTTTTTTCTTTTGTATAATATTTTCATAGTTTTGAGGGAAAATGCTGCTATTTGTTTCAAAAAGCTTTAGACCCTGTATAAAAAATAATGAAAATGGCATATCTACAAGCTCACAACACTGTTGCTACGCCAATATACAAGATGTGAACTTGTATATTTCTTGGTATATTTCACTTTACGTTTTTATTCAAAGATTTGGCTTATATAATATAGCCTACTATGTTATATTTAAAGCATTATAAACACATCTACTCATTAGGATACCCGAGTTAGATACATTGTTCTCATTTGTCTAATGCTGTTACATTTAATAGAGTTAAATATCTATAAGGGCCCATTTGGTTAACAACTATCCATTTAGCTGGGGACCACCTGGAGCCCCTCAGGGACAACTGGTGGTCCAGACAACTGGTTGACATCCACTGCTTTAGCAGTTCATTCAATAAGTTTACATGATTAGATTCCAACATTTGTTTTGTGGGGGTTAAGGATATATATAATATATAATATATTTAAAGATTATAGCACACTCAATATACCAATTTAAATAACTTTAAAGAGCTAATAAAAGCCATGCATTATTTTTGTATAATGTGCAATTCCTGGGTGTTATATTTCATAGGTTGCCCCTGCCTCAAAATGACTTGATTTCATACAATTAAAGCATTCCTGCCTCATACTGACACAAAATGCCTGTGTCTGACCATCAGTTGTTCTCTGCTGCCATCTCCTGGTGACAGCATGGAATAAAGTGGTACCACCAAGTGGTACCAGGGAGGTGCCAGGGAGGCACCACCAGTGACACTTTGGAGTGCTCACCACTGTGTTAGTGTTTTTTCCCCCTGGAAAGTGTGTGTGTGTGTGTGTGTGTGTGTGTGTGTGTGTGTGTGTGTGTGTTCCAATTGTGTCATCACTTACAATTCCACTTGTTCAATCTGTATCCTGACTGCGTTCTCTATCCTGATTGGATACATTTGGTACCCCGACCTGAAAATGCATTTTCTGTTTAATAAAAAGCTGGGTAGACACCCTCTATCTATACAGCAATGATTAAAGGCGCAGTGAAACGGAAATGGTGAACAACATGAAAATGGTGTTTCCACATGAAACACCGGTCTGAAGTTTCTGAACCAATCAGAGTGTCGCATCCCTTCAGGCGATGGGACGGTAGCTAGGGACGGTGGCTAATGCTATGCGCAACAGCGTGGTGTTGTTTGTTTATAAATCAGACGGTCGCCCAGCACAACCAGTTTACTGTTATGTGGCTTATTTCTACCCTATAATGTTTTCAGAAACATATTTTAGCGTGATGATTAAGTTGAAACCGAGTAATACACTGTCTGAATGTTATCTTGAATGGAAATAAAAATCAGTAATCAGAAGCAGCTGTGTTGCATGGATGCGCAGACATGGGGAATTAAACATGTGAGCTTCATTTTTATTGGCTTTTATCGATGTGTATCTCTACACGTCATCACGCAGCACGTTTTCGTTTTAATAAATAAATAATACAATCGTTTTTATGGACCTTTGATATAAAAACACACAGAAATGAGAATTTTCCCATTGTTTTGGCATCCATTGTTAGGTATGCCCATATGATGACCACGGATATGGTCTAAAAGTGTGAAAAACTTATTTTTCATTTCACTGCGCCTTTAAAGCCCCAACGATGCTTCTCTGTAACATTTTAATTTTAATGAATTACTTATTTTTTCACCTAAACATCATCATTGATGTTCATTGTTTAGTCTTGCAATGCCATTGGTCATGATATTTGCATATAAATAACCCCCACAGAGGCACACATTTACACAACTTCAAAATCTCTGGACAAACCTATGACCTTTAATCTTTAACCATGATAAAAGTAACTAAAATGCATGTAATACATATATTTTTGTGATCATTAGAATGTCTAGAACATGTGTTATGTATTATTGTGAAAGATATCCATCGAATGTAAATTATTAAGAAAACACAATAGGGAGTAGAACTTGGTTGTCATGCTCCGTCGTGCTGGAATCGGCTCCACAATCTCATTAAACTAGAGCAGTTCATTATTACTTATTTAAAAGGTTGACATCAGACGCTAAAAAGCAGCAGTTTTAATTGAGTTTGGATGAATCCTGGTACTCCTGTGGTTTGCTGTGTGTTTGTTGTTGTTGTAATTGCCTGATTGCCGTCTCGGCCATGCAGGGCTCACTGTCAAAAAAAGCCTTGGAAAGGTCAATCTTAATCAGAGGTCATCGATGTGTCCGTGACAAACACTTGGCCTCGTTCGGGGCTAATAATACATATTTGATTTTCAGTTTTTAAACACACCAATACAATGTTATTTTGATCATTAGACCCAATTAGTGAATGTCAGTCTCCAGGTTTTCTTCAAAATATGCATGACACTGATTTACTACCACACTTTGTATGGAATATTAGGAGTCCAACTAGTAATGACTTACTACGACACTATGTATGGAATATTAGGAGTCCAACTAGTACTGATTTACTACCACACTATTAGGAGTCCAACTAGTACTGACTTACTACCACACTATGTATGGAATATTAGGAGTCCAACTAGTACTGATTTACTACCGGGTCGGGTTATTCCATAAAGGATCTTTACAACGCTATAAGCTCTGTAGTATTTTATTTGCAACCGCACAATAATCTCAACGTAACAACAAGTGATAGTAGTGTACACAAACTCCCTCATATCCACTGCCACACTATGGAATATTAGGAGTCCAACTAGTACTGATTTACTACCATATGGAATATTAGGAGTCCAAATATGTACACATGGAACCAAATGAACCCGTTACATTTACATTATATTTGAAAGAAGGTTTGAAAATTTAGAAATCTTTCAATGTGGGAACAATATTATGCAACAATTGTGATTATCTAGAATAATTGCGACTAGGCGGTACTTTAATAGTTGTGACAGGCCTAGGTATCAGATCTAATAAATTATACTTTAATAGTTGTGACAGGCCTAGGTATCACATCTCATATTTTTGCAGATGTTAAAAAACATGGGTTTGAGCCTTACATTCACTGCATACTAATCTCGCGTGTGCATGTGTGAGGGCTAGGCATGCCACGGTATGAGATTTTACAGTAAGGTACGGTGCCGGTATTGATAATCTATACCTCGGTATTCCACGGTATTTATAAAAATTAAAAAAGCCCCCCCCCCCCCCCCACCTATGTCTAGAGACTACCCCCACCTCCTTATAAGCCCTTCTTTGTTCCCCAACCTGCAGGCCTACATATCTTATTTTTACCTTTTATGATAATTTGAATTTTGTTATTTGTCATGATTATGAATTGATTGAAAGTCCTTGCTGTCTTGTTTCCATTCTGTCCTGGGCCAGGGCCGAATGGAACAAGACAGCAAGGACTTTTTTCAGTGATCCCTTTGTAATGTGTTTGACTGTACCCTATACTGATTACATTTCTGCCAATAAAGTATTCATTCAATGAATCAATAGATATTCCCCACTGTATTTCACTGTACTATGGCTCCCCCTAATGGCCGTTTTAATGGCGTACCCTGTACGCTGTAGCAAAGGTAGTGCAATCTGCGCATGCTCACAACTGTCACTGTGTGCCGTGTTGACACTAGTTCACTCTTATAGTACATATGGAAATATGCAATATACAATTGGATCTGGGTGTCTTTCTGCAACACTAACTCAAAGGTAGGAAGCAACTTTTCAATCTACTGCAGCTGTGTGGTGAAAATAAATGTTTTGCCTTAGTGTGCGAGTGGAGTTGCTTTGCATATGCGCAGCATGCGCCGCCCACCGACACTGTATTAAAATACCGTATGCTCGGAAATCTCACGGTATCAACACCGTGGCTGTTCCTGTCGTGGTATTACCGAAATTCGGTAAACCGCGTCATGCCTAGTGTGGGCCATAGAGTATTAAAAGGATAGAGACTGATCTGGCGCGAAGCTCCGCCCCCCCCCCCTGCTATTCATGTCAGTGGAAGTTGCTCAGTGTCCCTGCGACAGCCTGCCAGCCTGCCATGCAGGTATAATTGAATCTTTCACCACCTCGCCCGTTCGTCTCTTTGTGTGGAGATTTATGGTGCGTTCATCTGGGAAGCAACGGCCCGTGGAAACAAAATGCTGCGATCGATGGAGATGAGCGAGTATTGATGGTCCGAGGCGTCGACAGGCAGCAGAACAGGCCGTTGTTAGCGGCTCCGCTAATTGGAAGGAAGAGACTCGTGATCTCACTGATTGTTCGCCTTGTTGGATTCATCTCCTTAACCCATTTAGACCTGAGACATTCTGACAGTTTTCTGAAAAACCTCATGTTTCTATATCAGTGGTTCTTAAACGTTTTCATGTCAAGGACCCCCAGAAATATGTATAATTGGCCGCTGACCCCCATCTGAATAGATGTAGTTACAGGAACCTCTCAGAAGCAAAGATTTGAAATAATATATATTCAAAGATTTGCGCCACATTTTCACGATTTTTCAAAAATAGCATACCTACAAGCTCGTAGCGCAGCACTCGGTGCCACACTATGAGCTTGAAGGTCTGCTATTTTTTCGGAAAAATCGTGAAAATGTGGCACAATTCTTTGAATATAATATTCTTTCAGAGCGAACGTTTTCTTTGTTTCTGTGGGGTCTCTGGAACAACATATTTTCAGATAAGGTTGGCAACCAATTACATAACATGTTTGAGGGTTCTTCACGTGACATAGTTTGAGAAACACTGATATAGAAACCGTAGGTTTTTCAGTCATGGTTTAAAAGACATTTCCTTTAGAATGTTGTCTCTCAGGTCTGGATGGGTTATGAGAGTGGTTAGGTGGAGACGGCCTCTAGACCGCCTCACTGATTAATGTTTTACGGGTTAGAAGGTACAACCTGTTCCTCCGATCGTTAAACACGCGCTCAATTACTGTGTCTTCTAATTAGGACAGTGGGCGTGACCTAACGGTCGTTGCACAATCGAGATCTAGATTCAGACACCTGGATGTGATCTCATTTAGGGGGGCTTGAGCACTTGCCCTTTGGTTTTTTTTTAGGGAAAGGGCAAAAAAAGTATTTTTTTCTTTTTCTTCATTTTTTTTGCCACATAAGGACACGTGTGTGTGTTGGGGAGGGGTTACCAATACGAGCTTATGTGGGGGCCAATAAGGGCTTGTGGGGGGCCAATAAGAGCTTATGTGGGGGACCAATAAGGGCGTGTATGGAGGGAAAACAAGAGCTTATTTGGGGGGCAAATAAGGGGTTGTGGGGGGCCAATAAGGGCTTGTGTGGGGGCAATAAGGGCTTATGTGGGGGCCAAAAAGGGCTTATGTGTGGGGGTGTCGTGTATTTTACCACACCACATTATAACTAAAACTAGACTCTAGACAGAGAGAAGACTGAAAAGAGCTTCTCTAAACTAAATAGCAAAATCTAGGCCCTGTAGTGAAAAACCTTGTCAAAAGCACCGGACGATCAGTTGAAGAAAACCAGGCAGAGAGGTGAACTGAAGATCCATGGAGTTGTATTTATTGAAGACAAAGACCAATACAGCAGAGCTTCCCCGTGGCCATGCTCCCCACGGGAGCACAACAACAGACTGACCGTAGTCAGCCTGCTAAGACAAGACTCACTATTTCATTCACAACATGACATTATATGCAGTTCACATCAAAGAGTTGAGTTCTGGGTGGGGTTGTGATTTTACATAGTCTGAAACTTAACCAAGGGGTCTTCTCGTTGAAACAATAGTATGCTAAATTTCTCCCACACCTGGCAGAGCCAGGTTACTTGACTATGCATGATTGCTTTCAGACTTGCAGTCAGACAGACTCCAACATTTGTTCACAGACATGTATGATATAGTTGGCTATAGAATTATTGCCCAGATACGACAGGGGCAAATAAGGGCTTATGTGGGGGGCCAATAAGGGCTTATGTGGGGGCCAATAAGGGCTTGTGTGGGGGACCAATAAGTGCCATTGGCCCTTAAAGACGGACATTTGACAAGTAATGATAAATTCCACTATACGGAATTATCTTTTAATCTGCCATCAGTCAGTTTTAGTTTCAGACTAATGAGAACATATTGCTTATTTTACTGTCCAATGACATGCAATGGCACAAGGGAAGGACTCCACAAAAAGACCACCCCCAAAAATCGGCGCGTGCTATGCGCGCACAGACACATGTACCCTTTTCTGGAGCTTGAGCTCCTGCCCCCCCAGTGCTCTCTGCACGGGCCTGCTTCGACACTAAAGGCTCATACATAGTCTGGATTTACGGTGGTGGGGTGACCACCGAACTACAACATGACGTCACGAGCCGCGGTGAAGAGCAAACCACCACCACCGCTCCAGCCCTTCTCTCTGTTTTTACTCACCACCGCTCAACGTTATTTCACCTCACCACCGAAAATCCAGACTATGAATAGGCCTTAAAGGGACACTTCACCCTTTTTGCAAAAAAATACATGTTAATGACGTTTAGAAGCTTTAGATAACTTTCCTGGGGGTATTTATGTGTGTAATATGTGGTTTTAGATATTTTAGATTGTAGCAGTGAGCCTGTTGTCTCTGATGTCATGGACACTGGTCTCACTACCTTCCTGGACTACAATTCCCATAATTCTTTTGTGCACTGCTCCTCCTTGTGGATAGGGGGAGAGCTGTCTTACTGAGACAACATGGGCTGCGTCCGAATTGCTAGGGTTGTTCCCTACTCCCTATCCCCCATACGGGGATCCAGACTCTAGTGGACTCTATAGTGATGATTTCGGACAATACTCCCTGTATGGGGAGCACCGACTCTGACATCAATATCGATAGAGGGCGCTGTAGTTCAGCGGGTTCATGTACTTTTTATTTGCATGAAATCCCCATTAGGTTTTTTCAGATCGCCTCATAAAGAACTGTTTGAAAAATAAACAAATCATCCCGGCCGTTTCACTCATTTGGATATGAAGAATCAACTGACTACAAGAAACCAATCAAAACGCTGCTGCTGAATTTCTGCTAGGAACAGACTATCAAATAAGTGACTGCAGGCTGTCACCTCCCTGCAAGGACTGTCTGTAAAGTTATGTTTAAATTCATGAATGAATAAAGAAAAAATAGGTTAATGAAAATATGTTTGCAGGCATTTAGGCCTATATATCTATGATAAAAAGGTTATTTTAAAACCATAGGCCCATAACAATGGGCCTATGATTATTATCAATAAATTAATATTAGGCTATATCCATTATCCAGCAATATGAAAACAGTGCACAACCTTGACAATATATGAAAATATCAGCAGCATGATTGATTAACCACATGAACCCCCGCTAATCCTGGGGCGGGGGGGATAGGCCTACCAAAAATAGCCGATCTATAAGCAACGCGCGACGTCCGTGTTGTGAGCTTGTATACTTTTACTTGGGTACTTTTGGTACTCTGTCTTTCGTTTTCTTTTATCCCCCTGTTCCCCTCACTGTATATATATATTTTTCCCTTTTCGCTTCCTATATGATGAATTCCTGTTCTGTTCTTAACTACATAGAAGTGTCTATTTGTTTGTCTCTAAATGTTTTGATGAATTGAACAATGTGGACCCTGTTGTAAACAAGTGTAAGGCTTAATTGGGTCGTCCACTCACAGTTAACAGTCTTTGTATTGAGTTTGTGCTTGAAATGTACTGTAATTCTGCAAACTGTTAATAAAGATTTCAATCAATCAAATGGTAAAGAATTACCAAAAGTAGCCGATCTACAAGCTCTGCTCACAATACGGACGTTTGGTGTTAACAGAAACAGCAGTCCAATAAATGACTGCCTACACAATGAAGTTTTAATGCATTTATCATTTGTGATAAAGAATCTCACAAATATATTCTACAGCAAGCAACTGATTCCTCTCCTAACGTCATGCGCTGGGCCTGGGTGATACAATGAATCAGATTAGTAATACTATTGCAAACGAGTAGATTTATTATAAATAAAATAAAACAATTTCAAATAAATGCACAGATCATTTGTCTCGAGATATGTAGCTTCGAGATCCGCCAGGGAAGAAAAGAGGGGAAAACGAAAGTTTAAAAAGTACATTTGTGTTGATTTCTTTCGCTGGTTCAACTTCTGCCTCTTCTGAGTTGGAGCTCAATGAGCGCATGCATGCAGAAGCAGCGCACGTGCGCAAACGCGTGCATGTGCGCTCAAGAGCGAGCTTGCACAATGCATTATGGGGCAGATTTGCTTCGCTGTGTTTTTGTAGTGACCATCGGATGCTCCCTACAATTCCCGGTGCATTATGGGATACTTCAGTCCACTACGTTAGGGTGCAAAAATGCTCACTACATATTCGGACACTATAACAAAATGGCGGAACCTCAAAGTAGTGCACTATATGGGGCATAGGGAATGATTTCGGACGCAGCCATGTAGTCCAGGAAGGAAGTGAGCCCAGTGTCCATGACATCAGAGACAACAGGCTCACTGCTACAATCTAAAATATCTAAAACCACATATTACACACATAAAGACCCCCAGGAAAGTGTTCTAAAGCTTCTAAACGTCATTAACATATATCTTTTTGCAAAAAGGGTGAAGTGTCCCTTTAACTCTGGTGGAGCCCACAGGGATCGAACTGGGAACCTTGCGGTTCCCATCCGGCCACTCTACCCCTGAGCCACTGCCGCCCACCCAAGGGCTCTTTGTGGTTCAGTGAGGGTCTGTGTGGGTCAGTAAGGGTCAGTGTGGGTCCGTAAGGGTCAGTGAGGGTGGCCACAGAGACTGCCTGGGAAGCGGAACAGTCTCAGGTTCGATTTCCGGCCCCCGGCACTGTGTCTCAATAAGGTATCCCTGACCGGGACACTTGACCCCGGACTGACACCCCCTGCACACACTTACTGGAACCCCCCCCTCCACACACACACACTGGGGAAGCAATCAGCCGGAAACTGAATGTCCCCTGTGGGAGCAGATGGGACTCTAAATTATTAATGGGCTCTGAGAGTGTAGTATAAATGGAACCAAATGGACTCTCTTATGTCACTGAGCAGTGTAGTACAAATGGAATCAAATGGACCCTTATGTCACTGAGCAGTGTAGTACAAATGGAACCAAATGGACCCTTATGTCACTGAGCAGTGTAGTACAAATGGAACCAAATGGACCCTTATGTCACTGAGCAGTGTAGTACAAATGGAACCAAATGGACCCTTATGTCACTGAGCAGGGCAGGCAGGCAGGCAGGCAGGCAGGCAAGCAGGGCACCTGCTAGTCTTCCTTGAGTCCACATATAAAAACAATACATTTGAAAAACAAAGGAAAACGGATACATTACACCAGGGATTCCCAAACGTTTTTAGCCAAGGTACCCCTTGTATTGGGGGGAGAGTTTTTTCCAGGTACCCCCTCATCCTCCCAACACTGATTAGCATATTTGCAACCTTACATTTCCATTTTCACATTCTCTCTATAGGCCTATTTATGCTATTATAATGTGTGTTTGCCTTTTGGAAGAGAACGCCGGCCTCGTGTTGCCTCTGCTGGCATATTATTGTATACGACTCTAAAATTGTGTTTCTGTGATGATGAAAAGAGATTTGAGAAGAGGACACACTGGTCCATAATGTTAATGACTGAGAAGAGGACACACTGGTCCATTATGTTAAGGACTGAAAAGAGGACACACTGGTCCATATGTTAATGCCTCCGAAGAGGACACACTGGTCTATATGTTAATGACTGAGAAGAGGACACTGGTCCATATGTTAATGACTGAGAAGAAGACACTGGTCCATATGTTAATGCCTGCGAAGAGGACACACTGGTCCATATGTTAATGACTGAGAAGAGGACACACTGGTCCATTATGTTAAGGACTGAGAAGAGGACACATTGGTCCATATGTTAATGACTGAGAAGAGGACACACTGGTCCATTATGTTAATGACTGAGAAGAGGACACACTGGTCCATTATGTTAAGGACTGAGAAGAGGACACATTGGTCCATATGTTAATGACTGAGAAGAGGACACACTGGTCCATTATGTTAAGGACTGAGAAGAGGACACACTGGTCCATTATGTTAATGACTGAAAGAGGTCACACTGGTCCATTATGTTAAGGACTGAGAAGAGGACACACTGGTCCATATGTTAATGACTGAGAAGAGGACACACTGGTCCATTATGTTAATGACTGCTCTGTGGTGGGAAAAGTCCTGAATTCTAAATTTAGCACATACCGCTCACCTTTTGACACTCGCCTCATCAATGAGCTCATCTTTCTTCTCATCTCCAGGCTGTGGACTTTGAACAGGCGTTCATTTCAATACATTTACATCCACAAATCCACACTGAAAGATGGGCTTTTGAATTGTAAAAGGTTCCATTTTGAAAGTATCAGTTGCAGCAGTCATTTTCTCTTCAACTTTTAGCCATTGTAAACGGAAGTGCATTGTGTCGATGCTGTACAACAGTGTCCTGCTGGGTCTTTTGTTATTATTATAAACATATTGATCAGCAGAGCACTCTGTCCTCCTACACTGACCTCCATGTGAACCTGACCATCATACTGTATACAGTGTTGTTTTCGTCGACTAAAACTAAGACGAAAAATGTCGACTACCTTTTTCCACTGACGAAAACTAAATGCAAACTAAATGAAAACTAAGCTATGATGACTAAGACTAAGACTAAATATACTGACAATTTCGTCAACAAATGAAAACTAGACTAAAATGTCAGGAGGGGACTATTTGACAAGAGATCCAGTATAAGTCATTTTACAATTACTTGCATGCTGAAAATAGCCGATCCACAAGCGCTGCGACGTGTCCCCCTGTGCGCGGTGGAGTGTTCAATGTGAACACAAAGGGTAATTGGCGGAGAGCGTCTTTCAGTAAAAGGTGTTTCAGTAAAGTGTGTTCTTCACGTGTGTGTGTGTGTGTGTGTGTGTGTGTGTGTGTGTGTGTGTGTGTGTGTGTGTGTGTGTATGTGTGTGTGTGTGTGTGTGTGTGTGTGTGTGTGCGTGTGTGTGCGATTGTCATTGACGTGTGTGCTAGGCATGTAAATGCCTCTCCCGTCATTGGTCGTCCTCCTGACTAACTTCAATCTAAACTAAAGTGATGGAAGAGAAGATCAGAGTGGAACGACCAACTATGGTCACACGACGTGCACTCCATTACCATACCTGAAGAAATCGGACAACACGCTTATTGTTTACCCGGTATCAATACGTTGTGGGCTTATCGAGTACCCCGTATCAATAAGCTTTGGGCTTATCAAGCCTGTTATCGAGCATAGCGGCCAATGACATCAAGACAAGAGGCGATTGATAAATATATCTAATCATCCACACTGGCACAAACATGGTGGTCTAAAAGTGTATTCATACCTGCCAACCAGCGATGTCCGGGTAAACAAAATTACACTTCTAAAGTGACGGTACACATATTTATTTAATTTAATTGTATTGGTTAAAAGGTCAATTGCCTTCCGTCTGTTAGAAAAGTAGTGTATATGAATGCCCTTATACAAGATACTGGTTCTGTTCAGAATGTATTGTCTCTTGTCTTTCCACAAAATAATAGAACATTCTCGATAGTGGGCTCGATAAGGTCGATAAGCCTTATCGATAAGGTGCTCAATACAAATGAAGGAGCTCCATCCCTAGTGATGGCTGTTCTCTGGACAGGAGGAGAATCCAGCATCACTCCATCAGTCAAGGCCATTGATTGCTGTGACTGAATCCACAGAGGAGCGGACCCGTCATCCATTTATTGGAGCCTAATTGTTCTGCTTCCATTTAGCAGAGTAACCGCCTTGAAAGCAGTGTAAACATTAAAGAACGGATCTGAGCGCATTGTTCTCCACTGGGCCCGACAGGCATGGATGGTCATTGTTCTCCACTGGGCCCGACAGACATGGATGGTCATTATGGAATGGATATAATGTAGGGACTAAAAGGAATGAGAGGGATATTCTCTGGTTGTTGTAGGCCAAATGATCTCAATAAATGAGCTCTGATTTCCCTGGAGAGAGAGAGAGAGAGAGAGAGAGAGAGAGAGAGAGAGAAAGAGAGAGAGAGAGGGAGGGAGGGAGATGCTCGGCCGGCTCAATGAGAATGATTAATCTTCTCCAGGATTCACAGAGCAGCCTTTTATAAATGAAAGACATGACATAGTTCCATTTATTTGTTCTGTCTGTCTCACTGACGTCTCTCTCTCTCTCTGGAAGCTACGTAGCAGGCCACGGTCCACTATACCGCTAGTTCAGTCAGACAACTCTTAGAAGGAATTTTGAATGTATTTGGCTCTGTCCCCATTCATTCCCTGTAGTTACTATGAATCTACATTTTAAGTTAAGATATAGCTCCATGTAGCACCATTTGGCTGGCTGGCAGTTCTTGGTGTCGTTGGCAGTATCCTGATAGTCTCATTCTCCTGGCTGCTATTTTCACCCTGAATATTCCACCATAGAGTTGTGTCGGTAACATTTCAGTATGTCAGACTGTATGTCTGTCCCACAGTCACAATCCTTTAGTAATTAGGCTGTGTAAATATTCACACTACTTTTACAATGCGTTGTCAACACGTTCTGAGTTGACAAAGATTAACAGATTTCGGAGAAGACTGATAGTTTATCCTTTAGTAATTAGGCTGTGGAAATATTCACACTACTTTTGGATTTGCAGGCCCGGTGCCACGGGGGGCAAAGGGGGTATATGGTTACAGACAAAACAATGGTACATTTCCAGGCATTCAATTAAATTCCATTGCTTGAAAGGAAGGAAGTAAGGATGCATCTTAATGATCTCCCATCTAGAACTGGAAAAACAATATTCCTCACCTATAGGCCATCCCCAGTCCCCACTTATCCAATAAATATCGTTTTGCTATAAGTTATTCATGCATCCCTCTTTTATCAATCCGGCGAGACGGGTCGCCGCATTTTATATATAATAAACCAACCTGCAGCACGGGCAATTTGTAACCCGCAGCACGGGCGATTTGTAACCCGCAGCACGGGTGATTTCTAACCCGCAGCACGGGTGACCTTTAACCCGCTGCATGGGCGATTTGTAACCTGCAGCATGGGCGATTTGTAACCCGCAGCACGGGTGATTTGTAACCCGCAGCACGGGTGATTTGTAACCCGCAGCACGGGTGATTTGTAACCCGCAGCACGGGTGATTACATTTTTCCTCTGGTCTCTATCCATGTGACAGCATGGAGTGTCTGTCTGGCGTGTGGAGCGTTGTCCAGGGTGTTTTAGAGAAGGGAGAAGAGTCTGGGACGTGTGGACCGTTGTTTAGTGAAGGTACTTCCAGCTTCCCTGCGTTGGCTGATCTGAGCGTGCAGGAGGATTTGTAAGGTCCGATCAGACTTTGATGATATGGCGGTGCCGTACCTTTGGTT
>NC_137866.1:50826237-51068737 GCF_963924005.1 Protomyctophum bolini
ATTTATGACCAGTATGCAGAATAGGTACATTTCAAACACATGCGTTAAAAAAAAAAAGAAACAGTATCCACGGGGGGGGGCATGAAAAGACCACGCGCATTTACTCATGTAAATACGCTTGCATTGTCGTCTTTATATAAAGAACACGCTCTCGTGTAGTATTGCTTAATTCTAGACTACTTTTGGTACTTTACACCCAATCCACGAGATATCTCGAGGAAAGCTATTTTTACCACCTGGGCCATCCACGACAAACACAAGATTTGATTAATTGCGACCAAACCATTTTGGTCGCAAATGCGACCTAAAAATATATTTGGAAGTGCCAGTGCCACTACACATACTTATGTGACTGGCTGGAATCAGTGTAGACTAGAGGGCCCTCATCTGGAGATGTTTGATGCCTCGGTCTCTTTGAAGAGATGGATGGATGAGGGACAGAAAGTCTGGACACTACATTTTAAATTCTGGCATGCATTTTTATACTTTAGTCATTTTATGTTATTTGTAAACCACACGTTATATTATTGTTTTTATGAATGTAAACAATCGATTACATATTGGTGCTCCTTAGATTTTGGTGGGTGCTCCTAATTTTTTGCTGGTGCTCCTTCATTTTGAAATTGGTAGCACAATCGCTACCAAGTAAAAAAGTAAATTTCGAGCCCTGTTGTCGACTAATAATATGACGAAATAATGTTCGTTGAATACCTTTTTTCACTGACAAACTAAATGAAAACTAAGCTATGACGACTAAAACTAAGACTAAAGATATTGACAATTTCGTATACAACAAATACAAAGTAGACTAAAATGTTAGGAAGGGACTAGTGGACAAGAGATGCAGTATAAGTCATTTTACACTTGGTTGCATGCTGAATATAGCAGATCTACAAGTCCACAATGGATCGCAGCGCAAAGCGTTTTTTTCTAGATCTGTAGATCTTCTATTTTGGAAAATGTTTAGCAAATCTTTGAATAATTATGATACTGTTTATTATTATAAGGAAAAAAGAATATTTGTATTTACTCAAATACAAAAAAGTCTGATCTGATTGATGACAAAGTCTGATCACCACTGACATTTTCTTTTCATGATAGGCCCATTTGTAGAATGGGCCTATCATAAAACGGATTGTACAATAACATAGAATGGGCCAATCAGGTATTAAATGAGAATTCCATACTAGAAGGCTTTCTTATTTCCATCGAAATAAGTAGTAAAGTGTGCCGCTTGGGATACTATTTACACTATGAAGGGGAGAGGATATATATAAAAGATTTTTGAGCGATGGAAATAAGCGAATTAGCACAACACCCCATAGCCCCATTCAATTCAATGCAATTCATCGAGGGCTTATGGTAGGGGAAATAGCCAATAAGCCTTCTAGTAAGGAATTCTCCTTTAAAGGCGTTAAGTCATTTCGCCACACAGTTCCTCTTCTTGATTCAATTATTCTCCCGTCCACTCTTAACCCATTTTGGGCGGGAACTCCTTTTGGCAATAATGCCCACTATGTTTCTATATCAGTAGTTCTCAAAGTTTGTCATGTCAAGGATCCCCAACATTATCTGTATTTGGCTGCCGGGCATCTGAAAATGTTTTTCTAGGGACATATGAGTTGGAAGAAATGTTCGCTGTGAATGAATGCCGCGCTACGGGCGTGTACATCTGCTATTTTTCAACAGCTGTAGTTTAAAAATAATGGTTGAAGTGTTTAAAAGCTAAGGTGTCACGTACATAAGCGTTCCTGGGCTTCATGGGTTAATGTATGAACGTTAAGTTAAACAGGGAGGGCTGGCTGTGTTGTTTAATCTGCAGCCAATCGATATAAAACGCTGCTTTAGTTAATAGCCCTTTGCCCTGGAGGCTGTTTGGAGATGTTTTCTGTTCTTTTGGTGGTGTAAACATAAATTAGCTGTAATTGAAACAAACGGTCATACTTTGCTGCGACTTATAACATATTGTGCGTGTGTGTGTGTGTGTGTGTGTGTGTGTGTGTGTGTGTGTGTGTGTGTGTGTGCGCAGCAACACCTCTCTTCATCCTGTCCTCCCTTCACAATAAAGTTACCTCCCAATGCAGCACATTTGATGGAGGTTATTAACATGGAGTAGGTGTAACTTAACAGTGTGGGAGAGAGCAAGGCAGCGAAGTGAGCGAGAGAGCAGAGAGAGAGAGTGAGAGATAGAGAGAGGGGGGGGGGAGAGGGCGACAGAGAGAGAGAGAGTGAGCGAGGGATAGAGGGAGAGAGGTCCTACTTTCTCTCTCTCTCCCTCTCTCTGTCTCTCTCTCTCTTTCTCTCTCTCTCTCTCTCTATTCAATTTAAATTCAAATAGCTTTATTGGCATGAATGTAATTACAATATTGTCAAAGCATAACATGCAGCAAAAAACAAAGCAAAAAATAAATAATAAAATAACAATATCAAACATATACATAGAACATTAATTTTCACAATACAATATGCAAATATTGTCATAAATATTTAATGTGTCCGTGGTGTGTGTGTGTATCAATATAGTCTCTCTCTCTCTCTCTCTCTCTCTCTCTCTCTCTCTGTGTCTCTATCTCTCTCTCTGTCTCTCTCTCTCTCATTTCATGTTGTTGCCTCACTCATCTGCGTGTCTATCTTCAATAAGAGTTAATTAGGTGTTTTAGTTAACAATTTGATGCAGGATTAAATAATCCTGATCCTCGTCTGACTGCCTAGATTTTCACTAACCTTTGAATAAGTACCGCGCCGACATCATCGTTCTGTTTTATGAATATACGCCATAATATGGTGTGATGGTTTGTAATTAGTGGTCCAGAATCTTCCGTGGTCCCGACAACGGATATCTGTATGGTCACATGTTCTCTATCGTGTTCGAGACTGGCTCTCCACTACATATTGTTCAATATGTACGGGAACTGACCCCACAGGGCAGTGTTCATGGATATCTCTTTAAGACACATCTTCTATGGTGGCCCTGCCCAGATGCCAATCAGCGGGCTATTTAAGCCCCATCTGTGCAGTGCCACTTCGATTTTTTGATTTCCACGAGAGCAGACGTTTCGTGTATCTCAGCAGTTTTGACACTATTAAACAACATATATATATATAAATATATATATTTAGAACATGAAGCTGCGTGGCACACAGTCCACTTACCTAGGTAAGAAGAGAGCCGGTCGTCCTGACGACTCCTCTCTGGGCGCCGCGTAGCTGCACAACAACAACGACAACAACAGCAACAAGCTGAGTGCCGAATCTGTCTTGCGGAGGAAGCCTCAGTTTGTCCGTGCGACCGCTCCTTGGTGAAACCTGCTCGTTGGGGGAAACCTTGGAGACGGCGTTCGGTCCGTGCGTCCAACCCTTGGTGAAACCTGCTCGTTGGGGGAAACCTTGGGTCGGCGTTCGGTGTGGCCAAAGGGTCCAAGCGTGAAGCCAACCACGTTGGTGGAGCCTTGGTTCCCTGGCTGCAGAAGCGCTGTGAGACCCCGAGCGAAACCGACCTCGTCGGTGAACCTCCTGGTTGATCATCGCGGCTGTACACCGTGGCGGCGGGTAGCGGGGTAGAACCCAGAGGAGCTGACCTAGTCGGCGTACACTGAGGCCATCTACGTTCGCTGATCGTTGCCGCCGCGGTCCGGTCCGGCCAGACCACACGGCAGAGAGTGTAAACAAACAATTCCAGCGTGTTCCAACTTCCTCATTGACAGGTTGACGTGAGCGTCATAGTGTAGGAGGTATGCTCGTCAGGGACAGCTGCCCAGACTGCACTGTGCCTCACGGTTCACAAGAGGGCGGTGTGGCTCAAAGATCAGGAGACAAAAACTCCAGATGACCCACCGTGTTAGGCGCTGCAATTAAATCGCTTACTCTGTCACAATTGGTTCTGGTTAATATATACTTATATGCTTATATATATATATACCTGTGTGTATCAATACAAGCATACAGGTATGTGTATCACGCAAGCTGATACACTACCAATGTATTGTACAGTCTGTACAATACAGTACAGGCATATATATATGTACCATTGTAAAGCGCTTTGAGCACTTGGAAAAGCGCTATAAAAATGCAATTCATTATTATTGTTATTATTATAAGTATGATAATGGCTACAACAACACACTATGCATGTGGACTTGTAGGCCTACTGGTATGATATACAAAAGTTTGGAAGCCTCCAGTGTGCTTAATGTCAGATTGTTTTGTGCTAGAGCGCCTCAGAGCGGCCGAGCAGTTTATGTACAACCTCTTCCAGAGGTCCATAACTCTGCTGGTGACACAAAACAAACTGTGGACATTGATTTGGGGACTCTGTCCTAACAAAGAGAGAGCACACTGAGAATCCGCGTCATGGGGATGTCTTAGGGTACCATGTTGCCTTGATTCGTTTATGCAGCATTGTGAGCTGCAAAGGGTAGATTATGACCCCTCACGTTCAAGCAATTACTATGGGCCCACTCCCTGTGGAGCACATTCCGAACAGTTAAAATATGGTGTACAATACAAGATGTATACATATATGTATATATAGGTACACATATAATAAATAATATATAGGTATACATATGAATATATCTATATAGAGACAAGAGGAGATGGAAATAGCAGGGGTTTCTCAGGCTGCATGTGGAGCTCACACGCCCACAGAGGATGGCCATGACCAGTGTGTGCCCTGCGGGGGCCCTGGTATGAGGACCTCCTGTATGAATGGTCTCTTCCTTCCAGCTGAAGCTGGAGGGGCCATGCCTGTTTTTAGAGGCAAAAGACCAGTCGTTTCCACTGACAGACCCATAAAAATGTGTTTTTTATGTGAACGGGTATATGCTATTTGTATACAGCTGTGACTCTGTCTCCAAGACAATGTTTTCTCAAGAGAGACAAATAAAGACTACCTTGAACCTTGTCCCAGGTTGGCAGAGCTGGGGGAGCTAAGCTCAGGCTATAGCCCCACCTCTCTCCGGTCCTGCCTGGTATGGACAGGTCTGTAAAGAAGGATTTAGTGAGACTACTTACGAGTGTCAGCAGCCTATTAATGCACTACGGTGTGCAGTTTAGGGAGCGAGCGTTGACTCGCCCTCTCGGGTTAGCTGTGTTCTCGTTTGTAGGTGAGACTAACAAAATTCCTTGGGGTCAGTCGAATGTTTCCCTTTATGTTGGGCAGTCATCATAGCGCACTATACTGCCGTAATTCTGGCGAGGCGTCAGCTCACGCGACAGTGGTGTAGTTCGGTCACAGACAGGACGTGCTGTGTCTGTCCGACGTTTGGTTGAAGGCAAATTATGCAGCCATTATAGTGCACTATACGGTCGTATTGCTGGCGGGGTGTCAGCTCACGCGACAGTGGTGTAGTTCTGTCACAGACAGGACATGCTGTGTCTGTCCGACGTTTGGTAACATAGACATGACATGCTGGGTCTGCCAGGAAGTATGCCTGAATCTCAGCCATTATCACACTATAGGGCGTATTGCTGACGAGGTCAGCTCATGCGTCCGTGATGTAGTTTCACGGTGGAGCCGGGCTCAGTGACACAGCAGAGCGTGCTGTGGCTGTCGGGCAGAGCACACGATACAGTGTACAGTGTGTCACGGCGAGCCGTTTATGCACCTAGGTGTGACTCTGTGGGGTAGAATCCGGTTACCGGTCTGAAACCACAGAGAAAGCTCTTCTCATCCAGAGAAGTCACGAAGTCATGGCTATCTAGGCGCAGCTAGCCAACAACAACAGCAACAAGACTGAGTGCCGAATCTGCCTCGCGGAGGAAGCCTCAGACTTGTCCGTGCGTCCGCTCCCTGGTGAAACCTGCTCGTCGGGGGAAACCTTGAGACGGCGTTCGGTCCGTGCGTCCGCTCCCTGGTGAAACCTGCTCGTCGGGGGAAACCTTGAGACGGCGCTCGGTGCGGCCAAAGGGTCCCAAGTGCGAAGCCGACCTCGTTGGTGGAGCCTGGGGTCCCTGGCTGCAGAAGCGCTGTGAGACCCCGAGCGAAACCGACCTCGTCGGTGAACCTCCTGGTTGATCATCGCGGCTGTAAACCGTTGCGGCGGGTAGCGGGGTAGAACCCAGAGGAGCTGACCTAGTCGGCGTACTCTGAGGCCATCTACGGTCGCTGATCGTTGCCGCCGCGGTCCGGCCAGACCACACGGCAGAGAGCGTAAACAAACAATTCCAGGGCCAACCGGCGGGGTATGGCTAGAGGTGCTCAGCACACCGAGCCCACTCCTCAGTCCTGACAGTTCAGGGTACCCAGCCCCCACATGCTGTCTCTCGAGACAGTGGCGGTCAATTCAGGTGGACCCCTGAGTAGGTTCCACCATGTCATGGGTTGTAGCTCTCTCGAGGTCGTCCTCAGACGAGCCCTCCATTGTCGTTTCCGGTGATCCTGGATCTCCATCTGGCCAGTTTGTTGGTACTTTGCGCTCCTGCGTCGTTCTTGAGTACATCCACGGATGTTGGCGTGGGACGTCCTCGTGA
This sequence comes from Protomyctophum bolini, assembly GCF_963924005.1. Lineage (NCBI taxonomy): Eukaryota > Metazoa > Chordata > Actinopteri > Myctophiformes > Myctophidae > Protomyctophum > Protomyctophum bolini. Next base: position 50,832,709 of record NC_137866.1, read on the forward strand.
CCGGTGCCCGTTTGTTGGATCCCACAGCACTAGTTTGCTGGCTGGCATCTCTTGGCAGTGAGCCAGCTGGTGCCTCCGCCCCTTAGGGCTGAGGGAGACCACGGTGTACCGGGTGCTCGCACATTAGGTCGGCAGCCCCCCCACGGGAGGTGGTACTGTCTGCCTTGCGGCATGAGCCAATTAAGCGTGGACACTTGGGTGGCTTCTCGCAGGACAGCATTCTTGTTGTTAGCAGTGTCAGCCACAAGAATGTCCCTATCAGTGCATGAAGGAGGCTGCCGCTTCCTACATGGCAATGGTTAGGTGGTGCTGGCACCAATCCCTGCACTCTATACCATACGGCCTGATCAGAGAGTGCTCGGGTAGACCATGGTCGAAGGGTGGACTGTCCCACCGGATCACAGGGGTGATCCAACAGGGACAAGCAGGCAGGAGTGCCAGGGTCGCCTGGAAGGCGGGCACACTCTGCCCATGGGACAACAGCCCCCTGGTTGCTGTAGAATGGTGTATCTCTGACAGAGACCTACACAGCAGTGACATGGGCGACTCTGTCTACATTCACCCTGTCCTACCGATGGAACGTGGTGGCATCCGCTCCCCCTGTGGGAGTCGCTCCTGCGTGCTACTCAGCGGTAGGGTCACCAGCACCTTGACCGGTCAGGTCGGCCGGGCATCTGACGGGCTGGCTTGAGCAGCCCTTCACCCCGGTGGTCACTGGCCTAGCATCATGCTGGGCCAGCTGAGCCTAGGTGGCGTCTTGCGCCTAGGCCACGAGTATTACTTACTTGGTATGAATACTGAAGTTTTGGAGCGTTTTGGCAAGCGCCTGTGACTCATGGCGCTCACCACTTATAGGCTCGGATGGAATTCAGGTTAAACTGCCTCGGGCTGCCGCAGGGGCAGCTGGTCTGCTTATTTCCTCGCGGTGTGTCTTAGAGAGTTCCCGTACATATTGAACAATATGTAGTGGAGAGCCAGTCTCGAACACGATAGAGAACGGAGGGTTACACTCTCTGTAACCCAGGTTCTCTGAGTGGAGAGACTGGCTCTCCACAAAAGAGCCGCTCCGAAATGCGTGTCAATCAAGAATTAATCGAAGTGGCACTGCACAGATGGGGCTTAAATAGCCCGCTGATTGGCATCTGGGCAGGGCCACCATAGAAGATGTGTCTTAAAGAGATATCCATGAACACTGCCCTGTGGGGTCAGTTCCCGTACATATTGAACAATATGTAGTGGAGAGCCAGTCTCTCCACTCAGAGAACCTGGGTTACAGAGAGTGTAACCCTCCGTTATATGTATGGTCACATGTTATCTGTATGGTCACATCACATGTTATCTGTATGGTCACATCACATGTTATATATGTTCACGTTACCTGTATGGTCACATGTTATCTGTATGGTCACATCACATGTTATCTGTATGGTCACATGTTATATGTACGGTCACATGTTATCTGTATGGTCACATCACATGTTATCTGTATGGTCATGTAGAATCGTTTGAAAAGAAGAAGACCTCAGGATGCGTTGTATATTACTCAGCAAGAATCTTTATTAGTTGCTAAGGAGTCACATTTGAGTTAAATAAAAGTAAACAGAGTTGGACAGCTTACTTCCATGAGATGACAGTTTGAGTATGACTCCAGATGGTTGCCTGCATTGTCCCTATATAGTTCTGAATATAACGGGTGTGTGTGTGTGTGTGTGTGTGTGTGTGTGCATGTGTGTGCGTGCATTGTATGCGTGTGTGTGTGTGTGTGTGCATGTGTGTGCGTGCATGCATATGTGTGTGTGTGTGTGTGTGTGTGTGTGTGTGTGTGTGTGCGTGTGCGTGTGCGTGTGTGTGTGCGTGTGTGTGTGTGTGTGTGTGTGTGTATGTGTGTGTGCGTGTGTGTGTGTGTGTGTGTGTGTGTGTGTGCAATTAGTCCGACATACTGGCATCACTCTATGGTTAGTTGAGTTATAACAATGTGCATAGGATGTCACAGACAGTGTCCCATTGACAACTATGGCCCTGCGCGTGGTGTTTCATCAGACACAAGTCACACGTCCCGAATACCAATGCACACAGTATACTGCATACGGCAACAATATATAAGCATCAAGTACAGGTATAATAATAATATCCTATAGTCACATGTTATCTGTATGGTCACATGTTAGTGTGTAGCATGACAGTGTGTAGCACTTCAAGGCTCTAAATCAGACTTTTCAAAGGCGTTCCACAGGGGTCTATACTGGGACCACTCCTCTTCTCTATATTTATAAATGACCTACCTGATATCTATTCCCACTGTCAAGTCCAACTCTATGCCGATGACACTGTTATCTACGTTTCTGACAAAAACACCCACCAAATTCAACACCTCCTACAGTCCGATTTCAATCTGGTCCAAAAATGGCTTCAAAACAATATGCTTTTACTGAACAAAAAGAGGTCCTGCAGCATGCTATTCGGCCACTCACGCAGTAGTGCAAACACCTCCGATCTTTTGATTTGTCACGCCCACACCAGTGTGAGCGCACCTGCACCAGGTTCCACGCTGAGTAGCCAAGTTTACTTATTGTCTGCCGCTACCCATTGTTCTCTGCCTGCAGATCAACCCAGTTTACCCTATAACCACTGTGTATGGACCCGGAACGAACTCTGATTCACGACTTGCCTAATCCCTATCGGAACCGACGCCCCACGGACAGCCTTCCGGGAATCCTGACACACGCTTTACCTACCTACTACGCTACTACTACTTTAATAAAACCTGTTAAAGGTTTGCTGCCTGCTTTTGAGTCCTATCCTTTCTGGTGCCTTACGGCTGTTGTTCAACAGTTGGTGGTTACTCACCAAGCCCAGCCTGCACCAGCTCCTATCGCTCCAACGATGCCTCCCGTTAATCCTGCTGGTACCGACCCGCGGTCCGAAACCAATATTCCCACTCCTGCCAAGTATTCCGGTGATCCAGGGGGTTTTCGTCAGTTCATGGTCCAGTGTGAATATACATTCGCCGCACAGCCGTCCCGCTACTCATCCGATAATAACAAACTGGCGTTTATTATGAATCTTCTTGTTGACAGTCCACTCAACTGGGCTGTCGCGCATCTCGACCTTCTCCCCACGGCTAATCGCACTTATGATGCCTTTGTGGTTGAGTTTCAGCGTGTGTTCGATCACCCTGGTTCGGGTCAGACGGCGGCCCGGAGGTTGTATGCTGTGCGACAGGGTAGGCGCGATGTGACCGCCTATAACATTGAATTTCTCACGTTGGCAGCCGGGACGAAATGGAATGATGATGCGCTGCGATTATCACCACGGCCTATCATCCGAGCTACGAGACGAACTCGCTACCTGTGAGGACGCAAGCAACTTGAATGAACTCATGAAGTTATCTGTAAAGATTGACGAGCGCCTCCGTGAGCGGCGTAGAGAGAGATCCTTCCGCGGCCCCAACGTGGACCGCAACCCAACAGAGGCGGGCCCTACACTCACCGGTGCCGAGCGTGTCACAGCCTTGACCACGCCTCCCTCTACCTCCAGAGGGGAACCCATGGAGATTGAAAGAGCCAGCTTGAGCAACGAGGAGCGCCATCAGAGATAAAGCCTGCTTCTACTGTGGGAATCCTGGCCACATTGTGGCAACTTGTCCACTAAAAGACAACGCTCGCCAGTAGCCAGGGAATTATTGGTGAGCAATGTCCAATTCCCTAACTATTGCAATAATCTCCAGTCTGTTACTATCAGCTATTCTATCTCTCTATTGAAGACTCAGGGCTGTATTTTGCGTGTCTTAAAGGGATTGTGACATAAAAAAAAAGGTTTTGGAATTGTTCTTATTTTCTTTAGGTTTTCTAATCTCAATTGCACCCAAAAAACATGAACTTTTAACATTCAGTAGATTTTCTGTGATCTGGGGTTTTCTGGCTCAAACAGGCCTCTGATTTGCCGGCAGTTTGTGAAGATCCTGCAAATCCCATATATGTCAATGGGATTTGCCAGCAGATGTCACTGTTTTCACTGTTTTGCCTGTTTTCATTGTAGCTCAAAAGGCTTCCAAACCCCAAAGAAAACTTCAGACCACAGAAAATCCACTGAATGTTCAAAGTTCAGGTTTTTTGGGTGTAATTGAGGTCATAAAACCTAAAAGAAAAAAGAAAAACAAAAATAAATGAAAAATGAATGTCATAAAACCTTTAAGTACCAGGTCTTATTCCCTAACTTGAGTAAACTAAAGACCTGGAGGTGTGATCAATGGCATTTGGCTATTCTGAGTGGCCAAAGAGCATTGATCACGCCTCCAGGTCTTTAGTTTACTCAAGTTAGGGAATAAGACCTGGTCCTTAAGACACGCAAAATACAGCCCTTAGGCTCTTATTGATTCTGGTGCAGATGCTAATTTGATTGATGCTAACCTAGTCCACCAATTAAATATCCCCACTGTTTCTGTTGACAAACCTCGTCAAGCCAGCGCCCTCGATGGCAGACCCATCGGGTTGGTAACTCAGTCTACGGTTCCTATCAAGCTACGTATTTCTGGCAATCACTGTGAGACTATTTCTTTGCACCTCATCAATTCAAGTAGGCCGGGCGCAGCTCATGCTTGCGACCAGCAGCAATAATTTTGGTTTGACTGATGTATTCACATGTTTCAATGCCTTATGACCTGCTGTAAAACCATTTGCCCTTCGGGGACACTAATAAAATAACCTTTGATAAGTATAAAATATACACTTTAACTCCACCTTAACTATCTTTCCTTGGAAACAAGAGACAGCTCAGTCAACAACTCAAAAGTACGCTCTCTGGTGGAAAACCATAGGGAAAAAGACTTGGAAGGAATGTTCACACGGACGACCAGGTTAATGCAATGATCTTTAGTGAAAGTCTTCGGTTCTTACAAAGTATGTTACACATGAAATATGTGACAAGAATGATGAAATATGGTAGGAGAGAGAATTCATCATTTTACAATCATATATATACAATTCAACATGTCATCGTTTATCAGAATGCAGTGTCACTTCTCCATAGGTCGAACAGCATGATTAGAGTCTGGCGTCATCAGAGCTAAACAACAGATCATGTTTTTGACTGGTAATCATGTTCCATGATTACGGATTCTGTTGTTCACGGTTTATCTCATGGGGTGAGAGTGTCATTTAGGTCAGGTTGTTTCCTCCAGTTTGAATCAATCTGGAGTGGGTGACAGCTGATAATAGAATGAATGAACATGCAAAAACAGAATGTCCCTACTCGGTGACAGGGCAATCCTGTACACCAGAGCGAGGACAATTTTTAACATTACATTAATATGTGAACATAAGATATGAAGAGAAATATCTATCAACCTTGAACCTTGAACCTTGAACCTTGAATTCACCTCATGTCCCTATAATTTTGGGACGTCCCTGGCTGGCTTTGCATAACCCTTCTATTGACTGGTCATGTTGCAAGATCACCGCCTGGGGGCAGTATTGTCTGGCTAACTGCCTATTGTCGGCTCAACCCCCACTCCCCCCTGAACCTACGCCTTCCAATCACTCTCCTGACCTGGCAGGGGTTCTTCTTTGTGGGGAAGAAGGATGGGGGGTTACGACCCTGTATTGATTATCGGGGCTTGCATGACATCACCATCAAAAACCGGTATCCCCTCCCGCTCATCTCCACTGCTTTTGAGCGTGTCCAGAAGGCCTCCATCTTCTCTAAACTCGATCTCCGCAATGCATACCACCTGGTCAGAATCCGAGAGGGCGACGAGTGGAAGACACCCCCAGTGGCCACTATGAGTACCTCGTCATGCCCTTCGGACTCACGAACGATCTTCTCCAGCATTGCCCAGGACCACGCCCAGCATGTGAGACAGGTGCTCCAGCGCCTTCTGGAGAATTGCCTGTTTGTGAAAGCGGAGAAGTGTACTTTCCACCAGACCACTGTCCCCTTCTTGGGCTACATCCTGTCTGCTGGCAGTATCCGGATGGACCCGGAGAAGACCAGAGCGGTGGTCGAGTGGCCCCAACCCAGTAACCGGAAGGGGCTCCAGAGCTTCCTTGGCTTTGCCAATTTCTATAGGGGCTTTGTGCGGAACTACAGCACTGTGGCGGCTCCTCTCACTGCCCTCACTTCTTCCAAGGTGCCTTTTGTCTGGTCCGCTGAGGCGGAGAAGGCGTTTCTGTACCTTAAGACATGCTTCACGTCTGCCCCTGTCCTGACTCATCCGGATCCCACCCGTCAATTCATTGTTGAAGTTGACGCCTCTGACGTGGGAGTAGGAGCAGTGCTGTCCCAGCGCTCCTCTGAAGACCACAGAATTCACCCCTGTGGATTTTTCTCCTGTAAACTTGACCCTGCAGAGAGAAACTATGACATTGGGAAACGAGAACTGTTGGCCGTGAAGTTAGCCCTGGAGGAGTGGCGACATTGGCTGGAAGGTGCTGAGCAACCGTTCATTGCCTGGACTGACCACAAGAACCTGGAGTATATTAAGACGGCTAAACGACTCAATTCCCGCCAGGCCCGGTGGACTTTGTTCTTCTCCAGGTTCAATTTCACTCTGTCTTATCGCCCTGGGTCCAAAAACACTAAGCCTGACGCCCTATCTCGCATGTTCAGTCCCAGCCCAGAGAGTCACGACCCGGAGCCCATCCTGCCGCCCAACCTCATAGTGGGAGCCCTGTCTTGGGAGATAGAAGCGGAGGTCCGCAGCGCTCTGCACAGCCACCCCGACCCCGGCAATGGACCTCCGAATCTCCTGTTCGTGCCCGAACCTGTAAGGTCCCGTGTACTACAGTGGGGACATTCCTCTAACCTCACCTATCATCCTGGCATGAATCGCACCTCTCTGTTCCTAAAACAAAGTTTCTGGTGGCCCTCCATGAAGAAAGATGTGGATTCGTTCGTTCAGACCCGTCGAGTTCTGATAATCCTCATGGGGGCTACCCGCAGCCCCGCCTTTTCCCAAAATGGCTCGAATCCTCCACGAAGAGACGTTATGTCTCCCCTGAGCATGTCCAACATTCATGCAGCTTGCTGGAGGTGCAAATCGTGCCTTTGGAGAGCAGTGTTGACTGTTTCCATTCGTGAAAAAAAAGTAAGCATCATTTTCAGATAGAAAAAGGTGTTAAACTTCTTTAGCAGCGTCTTCAGACCACCGGCTCTCGTCGCTGAATCACTTTAGCTTGCTTTCAATTCTTTGAGAAATGCGATGATTGCGCGGTAGTTGGACAAAATTGCTCTCAACGAGGCTGCTCTCACGGTCCAACGCGTGGGGCACAGCGGTTTCAAAGACGGGGCCTTTTCATCCTGGTGCTCCTTGAACCCGGCGAGTCTCTTCGGTGAATTCTTGATCAATGTTATTATGTCACGAACAACTACCATGAAATCGTGACACGCTTTGATGTTGTTGGCAACATTTTGCACAACTAAATTAAGGACATGTGCGGTGCAGTGAATGTAAACAGCCAGAGGCTCCAGCGCCTGCATTCAGACTTGCAAGCCTGTTTTGATACCAGACATGTTTGCAGCACCGTCATAGCACTGCCCTCTGAGCTTATTCACTGGTAGTGCGCATCTGATCAAGACGTCTTGTAAAAAGCGAAAAAGAGTTTCTGATGTCGTGCTTGAAGTCTCGTAAAACCCAAGAAAACGCTCCTCTGTCTCCAGCTTGTTAGTCACATAACGAATACAGATTGACGCCTGCTCCTTGACTGTGATGTCAGATGTCTCGTCCATGATCACAGAGTACCACTCAGCAGCCTGTATGTCCTTCAGTAGTGATCTCAGCAAAGCGTGGGCAAAAGTTTCAATCATTTCGTTGAGGATGTCGGGTGACAGCCATTTATACTCCTTACGATCAAGCCATTGTCGTAGTTCTGGTGATTCAGTGGCGTGGTGATCAAGTATCTCGGCAATGTTAGAGTCCTCGTATTCGTCCCCCCTAACGGCCATTCCCTGGACGGCCAGGACGCGGACAGAGGTTAAAATACCCAACAACGCTTTTCTTGAATCCGCCATCTGCTTCTGTCTCCCAACAGACATTGTTGACATGACATTAACTCTATTTTCTTTATTCGCAACGACCTGAGCGGCGTCTCGGTGCAAATCACATTTCTCGTGGATTCCGAAGCGTTCTATAGCCTTTTTCCAGTTGGAATATCCGTCACGTGTAAACGCTTGCAATGTCTGTTGATCGCGTGCAGAGGTGCATGGGAGTGGAGCACGCATATCTTCAGCTCGCGAGCAATAGGTACAAAACACAACGTCTTTACTGGAATCGTACATCACCCATGGAAAAGTAGCTTTCCAGGCAGCATTGTAGTATCTTTTTTGCTTCACACTAGCGCTGCTTAGTTTAGCCAGGGGAGGGCGGTGTAGGACAGGTTTCAGCGGCGACAGGCTCTCTCTCGGCTGGTTGCTGCTGCAGGAATCAGTAGCTGCTTCAGAATCAATACAGGCGGCTGGAGTAGGTGCTTCGGCGTCAGGTTTCAGCGGCGACAGGCTCTCTCTCTGCTGGTTGCTGCTGCAGGAATCATTGGCACTTAAAAGTGCCGTTGGACTCGGAATAGTAGCTTCTTCGGCAGGTTTAAGCGGCGACAGGCTGGCATCACTGGCGAACTGTAGCTTTCTCTGGACGAAGACCTTCTTAGCTGGTGGTGGTTTCATTGTGAATGAAAAGTAAGCAGCACATTGTACTGTAGGCATATTTATACATACCTGGCTAGGTGAAAACAAAAGAAACCCGATTAGCATTTGAGTACACCTCTGAACAGCCAGTGGAGAGGTTCACATTTTCGGAATTCCAGAGCATGTGTAAATAGTATGCAGTCTGTGAGTCAGAATCTCTGTAATGTAACTAATGTTAATATAAAATGTCCACGAAAATCTTCATGGGGGCTAAAAGGGGCTATTTAATTCTTCATGGGGGCTGTAGCCCCATAGCCCCCACAGAGTCGACGTCGTTGCGTTCGTTGCTGCCTGTCCTGTCTGTGCGCAGAATAAGACTTCTCGCCACCCCCCGTCCGGCCTTCTGCTTCCGCTTCCGCTTCCCACCCCCCACCGCCCGTGGTCTCACATCTCACTGGCCTCCCACCTTCGGACGGCAACACGGTCATTCTCACTATCGTGGACCGGTTTTCGAAATCGGCCCATTTAATTTCCCTTCCCAAGCTCCCCACTGCCAAGGAAACTGCTGAGCTTCTGGTTCAGCATGTAGTTCGCCCTCATGGTTTCTTGTCTGACGTGGTTTCTGACCGGGGACCCCAGTTCACCTCAGGGTTATGGAGAGCCTTCTGCTCCTTGGTTGGTGCCTCGGTCAGCCTCTCATCCGGCTTCCACCCAGAGTCTAACGGTCAGAGTGAGAGGATGAACCAGGAGATGGAGTCCACTCTACGGTGTCTTTCCTCCGACAACCTGTCCACCTGGAGTCGTAAACTAGTGTGGGTAGAATATGCTCATAATTCTCTGCCTACGTCTGCTACTGGACTGTCGCCATTCCAATGTGCTTTGGGGTAACAGCCGCCTCTGTTCCCTGACCAGGAGAAAGAGGTCTTAGTCCCCTCTGCCCAGGAGTTTGTGCGCCGCTGTCTTCTATGGAAGACTGCCCGTTCCCGACTTTTCCGCACAGCCTCTAGGTACCGGCGCCACGCGGACCGTCATCGTGTGCCGGCGCCCACTTACCGCCCTGGGCAGAAAGTTTGGTTGTCCTCCCGGGACCTTCTCCTCCGCGTTGAGTCTCGCAAGTTGGCGCCTCGTTTCATTGGCCCCTTCCCCATCTTGAAGGTGGTTAATCGTGCTGCTATTCGCCTCAAGTTGCCTCGTACCATGCGCATCCACCCTACCTTCCACGTCTCCCGGGTCAAGCCGGTGGTCTCCAGTCCCCTGTGCCCCCCCGTGCCGCCCCCTCCTCCGCCCTGATCTAATGATGGTTCGCTGGCTTACACGGTGCGTCGACTGCTGAAGTCTAGACTGCGGGGAAGGGGTGTTCAGTACCTTGTGCACTGGGAGGGCTATGGCCCGGAGGAGCGATGTTGGGTCCCTGGCCGCAACATCTTGGATCCTTCCCTCATCCGTGATTTCCATCAGCAGCATCCTGACCAGCCTCGGAAGACGCCAGGAGGCGTCCGTGGGAGGGGGGCTCCTGTCACGCCCACACCAGTGTGAGCGCACCTGCACCAGGTTCCACGCTGAGTAGCCAAGGTTACTTATTGTCTGCCGCTATCCATTGTTCTCTGCCTGCAGATCAACCCAGTTTACCCTAGAACCACTGTGTATGGACCCGGACCGAATTCTGATTCACGACTTGCCTAATCCCTATCGGAACCGACGCCCCACGGACAGCCTTCCAGGAATCCTGACCCACGCTTTACCTACCTACTACGCCTCTGCCTTTTCCCTTTGACTTTAATAAAACCTGTTAAAGGTTTGCTGCCTGCTTTTGAGTCCTATCCTTTCTGTTGCCTGACATGATTAAATTCAACAATGGTTCTAACCTGGAGAAAGTGGACACATTTAAATACCTTGGTATCACACTTACGGCAGTTTGTGCTCATTATACCCCTCCATCAACTGCTTTTCATTTGAAGTAAGGAAACGAATAATTAACCAAGTACTACTCCGCATTATAGATTACGCTGACATAGTCTATCAGAACACCACAGAAACCATTCTCAAACCTCTAAATGTACTAAATAACTCACTATGCCGATTTGTACTGAGATGCCCATACCAAACACACCACTGTTCCTTATACAGTTCACTTGACTGGCTGCAGCCTAAGGCAAGAAGACAACTTCACTGGTACCAATTCTTATTTAAATGTGTGCACCTCAACTGCCCTCCATACCTGAAACAGTCACTGGTACTATTATACATCTCCATACCCACTTAGAAATACTCAACATCCCTACTTTTAGCTATTCCCAGAAGAATATTCTCTGAATCCGGACGCAGGTCATTCCATTACAAAGGCCCAATTGACTGGAACAACCTTCCCCTTTCTCTCAGATCTGTGACCTCTCCCGGCCGCTTCAGGACTTCTCTGTACTCACACCTCAAAACAACCTGTTCAACCTGTTCATGCTACTAACACTGCCCGTACTGCTGTTTACTTCTGACCCCTGTTTCAAATCACTGTACTGTACTGTACTAGTCTTAATATGCTTGTCCAAAAAGAGTTGGGGGATGGGGTAGTGGGTGGGAGAGGATGAGCAAGCTAACTGTATCTGTACATGTCTGTATTGTCTATTGTGCACTGTCTATTTGTGTAACTGCACTGTACTGTATGTAATGTTTTTCCCTGTATACGGGACCCCCTCTAAAATGAGATGCTGCATCTCAAGGGGCTATCCTTTCAATAAATTCTGACCAAATTCTGACCATGTCATCTGTATGGTCACATCACATGTTATCTGTATGGTCACATGCTATATGTATGGTCACATCACATGGTATATGTATAGTCACATGTTATCTGTATGGTCACATGCTACCTGTATGGTCACATGTCATCTGTATGGTCACATGTTATCTGTATGGTAACATGTTATCTGTATGGTCACATGTTATCTGTATGGTCACAACACATGCTATCTGTATGGTCACATGTTATCTGTATGGTAACATGTTATCTGTATGGTCACATGTTATCTGTATGGTCACATCACATGTTATCTGTATGGTTACATGTTATCTGTACGGTCACATCACATGTTATCTGTATGGTCACATCACATGTTATCTGTATGGTCACATGTTATCTGTATGGTCATATGTTATCTGTATTGTCACATGTTATCTGTATGGTCACATGTTATCTGCATGGTCACATGTTATCTGTATCATCACATGTTATCTGTATGGTCACATCACATGTTATCTGTATGGTCACATCGCATGTTACATGTTATCGTGAAAGAAAAAGTGAAATTTGTCAATGTGCATCGTATTGTAATTTCGTAGAAGTAAGAGAGAAAAAATAGAAAATCTCTCCATATTCTTCACATGGTGAGGTGTGTGAGCTTTGCGTGATACACTTAGGAGCATTATATCAGGTGCTTTCTGTGTGATATACTGAGGAACATTAGATCAGGTGCTTTCTGTGAAAGCAAAACCAGCCATTCTGAATACAGCACTGAGGCTGACATTTTGCCTGATCCAATGGTAGTGGAATAATATTCATATCCATGTCAAGTGATGTCCTATTGATGTGGTATTGGACCAATTTCTCCAACCTCTGTGATTCCTTCTCACCACTAGCTAGTCCGTCTCCATCTCTCTCCCTGTCTCTCAGCTCATTTGTACCCAGGTGTGCGACTGTATGTGTAATTATGAGCGTTACACAGAGAGCTTGTCTCCATTAATTTTTAACGAGCGCCTCCTCCGAGGCCCTTAACAGGTCGCCTCCCATTAATAGAGCATTAGACAGTTCATCAGCTCAGCTCACCATGCACCGCCGCACACCTCCGCGGCGACGTGTCACATGAAAGCTCTGTTCCCCTAGAGCTGCATCTGGAGCGCCAGGATGTGGATGCTTAATGATGCAACGTGGCCTGTCATCTCCCCGCTGAAAGAGATGGAGGGATGGGGAGAGGAGAGGGAGAGAAGGAGGGAGGGATGGATGGAGAGGAAGAGGATTAAGAGAGATGGAGGGATGCGGAGAGGAAGAGGAGAGGGAGAGAAGGAGGGAGGGAGGGAGTGATGGGGAGAGGAAGAGGAGGGGAGGAGAAGGAGGGAGGGAGTGATGGGGAGAGGAAGAGGAGAGGGAGAGAAGGAGGGAGGGAGTGATGGGGAGAGGAAGAGGAGAGGAGGAGAAGGAGGGAGGGAGGAAGTGATGGGGAGAGGAAGAGGAGAGGGAGAGAAGGAGGGAGGGAGGGAGTGATGGGGAGAGGAAGAGGAGAGGAGGATAAGGAGGGAGGGAGGGAGTGATGGGGAGAGGAAGAGGAGAGGGAGATAAGGAGGGAGGGAGTGATGGGGAGAGGAAGAGGAGAGGGAGAGAAGGAGGGAGGGAGTGATGGGGAGAGGAAGAGGAGAGGAGGAGAAGGAGGGAAGGAAGGAGGGAGGGAGTGATGGGGAGAGGAAGAGGAGAGGGAGAGAAGGAGGGAGGGAGAAGAAGAGGAGAGGAGGAGAAGGAGGGAGGGAGTGATGGGGAGAGGAAGATGAGAGGGAGAGAAGGAGGGAGGGAGTGATGGGGAGAGGAAGAGGAAAGGAGGAGAAGGAGGGAGGGAGGGAGTGATGGGGAGAGAAATAGGAGAGGGAGAGAAGGAGGGAGGGAGGGAGTGATGGGGAGAGGAAGAGGAGAGGGAGAGAAGGAGGGAGGGAGGGAGTGATGGGGAGAGGAAGAGGAGAGGAGAAGGAGGGAGGGAGTGATGGGGAGAGAAAGAGGCGAGGGAGAGAAGGAGGGAGGGAGGGAGTGATGGGGAGAGGAAGAGGAGAGGAGGAGAAGGAGGGAGGGAGGGAGTGATGGGGAGAGGAAGAGGATAGGGAGAGAAGGAGGGAGGGAGGGAGAGAAGGAGGGAGGGAGGGAGAGAAGGAGGGAGGGAGTTATAGGGAGAGGAAGAGGAGAGGGAAAGAAGGAGGGAGGGAGTGATGGGGAGAGGAGTGATGGAGATGAGGTCTCTGCAGTCTCTTTGAGCACAGCAGTGAGAAGGGCTAACCTGTAGAAAGAGATGGAGGGATGGGGAGAGGAGAGGGAGAGAAGGAGGGAGGGATGGATGGAGAGGAAGAGGATTAAGAGAGATGGAGGGATGCGGAGAGGAAGAGGAGAGGGAGAGAAGGAGGGAGGGAGGGAGTGATGGGGAGAGGAAGAGGAGGGGAGGAGAAGGAGGGAGGGAGTGATGGGGAGAGGAAGAGGAGAGGGAGAGAAGGAGGGAGGGAGTGATGGGGAGAGGAAGAGGAGAGGAGGAGAAGGAGGGAGGGAGGAAGTGATGGGGAGAGGAAGAGGAGAGGGAGAGAAGGAGGGAGGGAGGGAGTGATGGGGAGAGGAAGAGGAGAGGAGGATAAGGAGGGAGGGAGGGAGTGATGGGGAGAGGAAGAGGAGAGGGAGATAAGGAGGGAGGGAGTGATGGGGAGAGGAAGAGGAGAGGGAGAGAAGGAGGGAGGGAGTGATGGGGAGAGGAAGAGGAGAGGAGGAGAAGGAGGGAAGGAAGGAGGGAGGGAGTGATGGGGAGAGGAAGAGGAGAGGGAGAGAAGGAGGGAGGGAGAAGAAGAGGAGAGGAGGAGAAGGAGGGAGGGAGTGATGGGGAGAGGAAGATGAGAGGGAGAGAAGGAGGGAGGGAGTGATGGGGAGAGGAAGAGGAAAGGAGGAGAAGGAGGGAGGGAGGGAGTGATGGGGAGAGAAATAGGAGAGGGAGAGAAGGAGGGAGGGAGGGAGTGATGGGGAGAGGAAGAGGAGAGGGAGAGAAGGAGGGAGGGAGGGAGTGATGGGGAGAGGAAGAGGAGAGGAGAAGGAGGGAGGGAGTGATGGGGAGAGAAAGAGGCGAGGGAGAGAAGGAGGGAGGGAGGGAGTGATGGGGAGAGGAAGAGGAGAGGAGGAGAAGGAGGGAGGGAGGGAGTGATGGGGAGAGGAAGAGGATAGGGAGAGAAGGAGGGAGGGAGGGAGAGAAGGAGGGAGGGAGAGAAGGAGGGAGGGAGTTATAGGGAGAGGAAGAGGAGAGGGAAAGAAGGAGGGAGGGAGTGATGGGGAGAGGAGTGATGGAGATGAGGTCTCTGCAGTCTCTTTGAGCACAGCAGTGAGAAGGGCTAACCTGTAGAAAGAGATGGAGGGATGGGGAGAGGAGAGGGAGAGAAGGAGGGAGGGATGGATGGAGAGGAAGAGGATTAAGAGAGATGGAGGGATGCGGAGAGGAAGAGGAGAGGGAGAGAAGGAGGGAGGGAGGGAGTGATGGGGAGAGGAAGAGGAGGGGAGGAGAAGGAGGGAGGGAGTGATGGGGAGAGGAAGAGGAGAGGGAGAGAAGGAGGGAGGGAGTGATGGGGAGAGGAAGAGGAGAGGAGGAGAAGGAGGGAGGGAGGAAGTGATGGGGAGAGGAAGAGGAGAGGAGGATAAGGAGGGAGGGAGGGAGTGATGGGGAGAGGAAGAGGAGAGGAGGATAAGGAGGGAGGGAGGGAGTGATGGGGAGAGGAAGAGGAGAGGGAGATAAGGAGGGAGGGAGTGATGGGGAGAGGAAGAGGAGAGGGAGAGAAGGAGGGAGGGAGTGATGGGGAGAGGAAGAGGAGAGGAGGAGAAGGAGGGACGGAAGGAGGGAGGGAGTGATGGGGAGAGGAAGAGGAGAGGGAGAGAAGGAGGGAGGGAGAAGAAGAGGAGAGGAGGAGAAGGAGGGAGGGAGTGATGGGGAGAGGAAGATGAGAGGGAGAGAAGGAGGGAGGGAGTGATGGGGAGAGGAAGAGGAAAGGAGGAGAAGGAGGGAGGGAGGGAGTGATGGGGAGAGAAATAGGAGAGGGAGAGAAGGAGGGAGGGAGGGAGTGATGGGGAGAGGAAGAGGAGAGGGAGAGAAGGAGGGAGGGAGGGAGTGATGGGGAGAGGAAGAGGAGAGGAGAAGGAGGGAGGGAGTGATGGGGAGAGAAAGAGGCGAGGGAGAGAAGGAGGGAGGGAGGGAGTGATGGGGAGAGGAAGAGGAGAGGAGGAGAAGGAGGGAGGGAGGGAGTGATGGGGAGAGGAAGAGGATAGGGAGAGAAGGAGGGAGGGAGGGAGAGAAGGAGGGAGGGAGGGAGGGAGAGAAGGAGGGAGGGAGTTATAGGGAGAGGAAGAGGAGAGGGAAAGAAGGAGGGAGGGAGTGATGGGGAGAGGAGTGATGGAGATGAGGTCTCTGCAGTCTCTTTGAGCACAGCAGTGAGAAGGGCTAACCTGTAGATCGCCTAATTACAAATAGTAAAATATAGATGGACCTCTCTCTGTCCTTGTGGTTAGCGTGAGGCCAGTGAAATGCAGTGAAAATAATATCTTAGCCAGTCTGGCTCCAGTCTGTGAACTAACTCTCTAGTCCTAGTCTGGCTCCAGGCTGTGGACTAACTCTCTAGTCCTAGTCTGGCTCCAGGCTGTGGACTAACTATGTAGTCCTAGTCTGGCTCCAGTCTGTGAACTAACTCTCTAGTCCTAGTCTGGCTCCAGTCTGTGAACTAACTCTCTAGTCCTAGTCTGGCTCCAGGCTGTGGACTAACTATGTAGTCCTAGTCTGGCTCCAGGCTGTGGACTAACTCTGTAGTCCTAGTCTGGCTCCAGGCTGGACCATTATTTTTCTCAGCGCGACCTCAGATTAATGTTTTATTAAGCTCCCAGCATGGTAGTATATCCCACTAAAACCGCTAATGGCCGTGCATGTGTGTGCATGTATTTTTTCATTATTTTTCTCACCCCACTGGAACCTGAGTGTTACGAGCACAGAACCGTATAATCTATTCAATCAAGTGTACTTTAGTACAGTACTGGAGTAAATTTACTTACTCTGAACCACTGATGTGTGAGACGGTGTCATTTGCTGTCACACACACACACGTGTGCACACAATGAATGCACGCTGGTTTCTCTCCCCGCACACGCACTCACGCACACATGCACGTACGTACATACACACACACACACACACACACACACACACACACACACACACACACACACACACACACACACCGTGAACATACGCCGGTTTCCTTTCCCAGCACACACACACACGTACACACGTACACACACACACACACACACACACACACACACACACACACACACACACACATCCCCTGTGCTCTGACAGAAAGACGTGCGTGTCTTTGCTGGAGGTGACGGTGACATTAATGTTAATCAAATCAAATAATCAACACAAGCTTCTATTTTTAGCATCCGTTTGTCCTCTGGCGGCTGTAGTAACATTAGCATTAGCATTTAGCATTCCAACGTTGATCTGTTCGTCCTCTGGCAGCTGTAGTAACATTAGCATTAGCATTTAGCATCCCAACATTGATCTGTTCGTCCTCTGGCAGCTGTAGTAACATTAGCATTTAGCATCCCAACGTTGATCTGTTTGTCTTCTGGCTGCTGTAGTAGCATTAGCATTTAGCATCCCCAATGTTGATCCGTTTCCTCTGGTGTGTGTGTGTCGTCCGATATATCAAAACCTCACCCTAACCCAGGCCCTAGGTGGCGCTATAAGCGAGATCTGTTTGCGCGCGTGCATGTGCGTGGGGCGCACTTTACAGATTATTTTTCGGGTATATGCAGTTATAAATCAAATTTTAGGACATCTGGCGCGGTTTTGGTACGGTTCCACACCCATCTATCCTCGTGGAGGATTGAATACATTTTATTAACTTGCCATTTTTTGTTGAGTGATGCTTAGAGTTGGAGTCATGCCTGGTAAATATATATGCACTGTCTGCAGAGCCTTAAGTTTACTTGGGATCAATCAATTTTACCGATATCCCCCCACTTAAAGCAGAAAACAGTGCAGAAAATATATATTTTTGGAGGGCTTAACACATAGCTTGCTAACGGCCCCCGCAAATTGATTACCCGGTATGCTACGATGATAGCATTGGACAAACACACTTTTCCTAGGCCGACAGTAAATGTTCTCTCATAGCAAGAAGCACACCGCATACCGCAAAAGAAACCTATATTTGTCCACTCCACTTTTATTTTTTACCTTCTTCCATTCTGGAGATAATTATCTTTATGTAACACCTGCTTTTGTAGTGACAGGCTCATCTTGAACAGAAGCCGAGTTAGGAGCTGTTTTATGTCAGACGTTGATAGGCAGTTTTTAAAATAAATAGAACAAAATCCTATGCATTCTATACACAGAATGATTTTTTTACGAGGAAAAAGTACACATTGAACCCATTTACCTTTCATCGCTAAATGGCGGCTACGTTACTACTGTTTTGTTTATTTTTTATGAAGATTATGATGATGACGGATAGACGCCCAGCAGGCAGATGGAACGATGCAAAGACGCATTGTCATTATTTATCCACCTATGTACGTGTCTGTCGCTGTGTATCGTTCCAACTTGGCTCGCCGAGGGACGGTGGTGTTGCTGACTAGTAACAACAGCGGCACGCGTCTTTGCATTGCTCCATCTGACCACAGCGATGATCATCATCATAACAAAATAACCGTCCCTCGGCGATACAATCCGTGATCATTTTCTTGTTTGTTCGAGTTTGATGAAGGAAGGGAGACCCGACTTTAGATACGTGTCCATCATGGAGCCGGACCAATATGTCGCTACATGTTCCGACAGACACTACACGAGACACAAGACGTGTCCATCATGGAGCTAGACCAACATGTCGCTACATGTTTCTGACAGACACTACACGAGACACAAGACGCCTCCCCTAAAACAAACAGGAGGCCTCCCTCCCCTGAGACATGCAGGGGGGAGGGAGAAACAGGAGCAGATTGGCTGAGGTGCATGGATACGATCGGATGTCATGAATTGTGATTCGGACACATTGCCCAGGTGTGTAGAAAGGCGATTGAAAGTATTTAATAAAAAAATGCGGTAAACGTAGAAATTCCTTTCCCGCACCGGACCATTGGGATTTGAACCACGTAGAAATCCCTTTGCCGCAATAAATATATTAAGTGGCGCCCCTAAGAGGTGGCACTCGAAGCGGCCGCTTCGTCGGCCTGTACTAAGGGCCGGGCGTGCCCTAACCCTAACCTCCCACGGGGCAGCACACCTAAACTTAACCTTAACCCTCTCCCAACCAGTAACGCACCCCTCACCAACCTTAACACAGTCGGGCCAATGCTATGTCTAACCATAATGCTATGTCTAACCAAAGTATGCCTCGCGCGTGTGTGTGTGTGTGTGTGTGTGTGTGTGTGTGTGTGTGTGTGTGTGTGTGTGTGTGTGTGCGCGTGTGCGCGTGCACCCTTGCGTGCGTGGGGGTGTGCGTGGGGGTGGGGGGGGGGGGGTGTTAGCACCTATGGGGATTGGGTGACTGATGGCTGGTCTCATTGTAGACCAATCAGCAATCAGGAGCTCTCTCTCTCCAGGGACAGAGATGAACAACCTCGGCCTCACTTTCCATCTCGCACGCCCCGTTGTCTGTTCCTCCGTCTCTACCTCTCTCTCTCTCTCTCTACCTCTCTCTCTACCTCTCTCTCTCTCTACCTCTCTCTCTCTACCTCTCTCTATAGTCTATACCTATCTCTACCTATCTCTCTCTACCTCTCTCTACCTCTCTGTCTATACCTCTCTCTCATCTCTGCTTTCTCTTTCTTTTTCTGCACGCTGATTAACGCACGCACGCACGCACACACACACACACACACACACACACACACACACACACACACACACACACACACACACACACACACACACACACACACACACACACACAACTGTATATATGTTTCCAAATTTGACTGAGGGACTGCGTTGGATTTTTTTTTATGTCATATGAAAGCATTAATCATAGCTTCAAATTGACATATTGGTTGTTCAGTTTGATCCACCAGTTTTGGAGATATGGCTTATAGAGTAATGTCTTGCAGAAAAGAGCGAGTTGAGAAAACAGGCTTGAAAGGTTCACTTCTGTGGTCTCTAACATTACACCTAGCTATACATGCTTAAGCATTTATTTCATATTTAGTCTTATATTTTGTCTTCAGTGTTGGGACCGTT
Source organism: Protomyctophum bolini (assembly GCF_963924005.1). NCBI lineage: Eukaryota > Metazoa > Chordata > Actinopteri > Myctophiformes > Myctophidae > Protomyctophum > Protomyctophum bolini. The sequence goes on from NC_137866.1 coordinate 50,852,328, forward strand.
ACTTTTAAAAAGTAACTAGTTAAAGTTACTATAGTTACATCATTTCAAAAGTAACTTAGTTACTTTACTGTTGCTTAAACCAAAAAGTAATGCGAAAAGTACCATGTGTGGGTCCCTGAGGATCCCCAGAACTTCCAGACCCACCGGTTCCGGTGAGCCGCCCTGCGTCCAAAACTGTCAAGAAATGACACAGTTACCGTGTGGGGGTCCCCGGAATATCCAGACCCTCAGGAACACGCCCAGGGGGCCGGGCCGGTTCCGGCGAGCCACCCTGCATCCAAATCGCTTGCAGAGAAAATATGCTATTTCCGTGCTCAGACCCAGGGATACAGGGACAGAGCCAGCCAGCCAGGGACATAGCTGTCTATATAGGACTGGTTGTACCACTCAAAAAGAAAAAAGGGCTCCCACTTCCAGGCCATTCATTCATGCCTTCATTTCAGTATTGTTGATAATAATACCAATACCTGGGTGGACTGGTGGTGAGTTTGATGATGCTATGTAGGCCTATCTACTGTATATGGCGTGAAATATGTCTCGAAAGTATTCACAAATATTCCATGATTTACAAATGTGTTTCCAAGATTTACAAATGTGTTTACAAGATTTGCAAATGTTTTTCTATGATTTGCAAATGTTTTTCCATGATTAACAAATGTATTTTGTATTTTCACAAAAAAAAAAATAACATTTGTGTGTGTGTTTATCCTAAAATACCATTTGTAAATCCTCAATTGTGCGTGTGAATTGTAAATCTGCATTTGGCATTCCTTTTTCCTGTTGAATAATTTTGAGACAAACGTCTCAAAGTTGGCATTTAAATATATGTGCTATGATTTTTACAAATATATGACAATTTGTAAAAAAACAATACATATACTTGCAGGCGCATTTATCAAAAAATATCATTTGTAAATCATCAACTCTGTGTGTCAATTGTTGCCACTGCATTTGTGGATTTTCTGCCTTGTTGCTAGGCTGCCAATGAGAGACTAACCATAAATCCTATAGTCTGAAGATCATATAAACACACAGCAACATGAGCTACAAGGCGAGGGAGGGCGAATAGGTCGGCCGCATGGGTCGGGCGGTGGCTCATGGGTCGACCCATCGGCCGACCCATGGGCCAACCGGCCGACAGGCAAATTCACCTCGCCCTCCCTCGCCTTGTAGCTCATGTTGCTGTGTGTTTTTTATGATCTTCAGACTATAGGATTTATTTTTTTATAAATGAGCCTGCAAGTATATATATATATATTCTTTTTTACAAATTGTCATAAAGCACATAGCACATGTATTTAAATGCCAAATTACAAGTTACAAGTTTTTTTGTGGATAGGACAATACATTTGTAAAGATTATCATCAAAAAGCGTGACGTTTGTCTCAAAATGAGGGATAATCACCCTCAGTTTATTGAGATGGGGGATCATCCCCTCCACCTTTTGAGCGGAAGAAAAAGTAAAAGATGATCAGGCAGCAACACTAACCAGTTCTCGTTTCAAGGTGTATTACTGCCCTCTACTGGTTTGGTGTATATCCACCTATATTATTCAGGCAGACAGCAGCAGCTGATTTTAATAAGCTAAGGGCCCTTGATTAGAGAATGAATGCACACGGGTGATGCGATTTTCAAGCACAGCACACAGTGTGGAGTTCTTCATGGTGGCGTCTGCTCTCTGAAAGTTTCTCATCAACACGGACATGCGGTGACTATGAAACGGGCGAAAAAACTAAAAAACATAACTTCTTTCTTTCAGTTGTGCATAATGAAATGCAATTTTGTTTTTGTAAACACATGTTAACGCTTCCTCTCTGTGTGAATGAGGAAATACTGGTAGAAAATAAGAATTGGACTTTTACTAGTAGCTAACTAAGCAACTCCATTCCCAAGCCTTTTAGTAATTACTTTCAACAAATTCTCAAATAGGCTACACAAATACAACACTAGACAGGCAGTCACAGGGCACAGGCTACACATCTTCACCTAAATGTTTTATTGTAGCCTAGCTATCTTGTAGCCTCTATAGGTAGCACATTGGGCTACTTGCCTCATCCAGGCACTTTCCCTTTTGTTTCATTATTTCGTTTGGATAATGTGCTAAATCAAATCAAATCATTGGAAACAAGACCAAATAATCTAATATACACTTAACAAGCCAAAAAAGAAGCCCAAAGTCGCTTATAATAAGCAGACATGGCAACACTGGCATCATGTCTTCTTTTGGGGGGGGCTTTGTGCCAGCTAATGCTACAGCACCACCTACAGACTGACCATATATACTACAGGCGCCTTCAGGGTGTGCGTGTCATTTCGGCTGTAGCGTGGACAGATAGATTAATTTATTCGATTAAGTGTATACGGTTAACTTTTTAACACCGACTCTGTCTAAACGGTGCTGAAAGAGGCTGCACGCGTGTGCTTTCGTGTGTGTGTGTGTGTGTGTGTGTGTGTGTGTGTGTGTGTGTGTGTGTGTGTGTGTGTGTGTGTGTGTGTGATCGAGAGAGAGAGAGAGAGAGAGAGAGAGAGAGAGAGAGAGAGAGAGAGACACACAGACACAGACAGACAGACAGACACTGAAAGAGACTTTGCGCGCACGTGTGTGTGTGTGTGTGTGTGTGTGTGTGTGTGATAATCAAACCTATTAATTCTAGGGGAAATCCCCTCCACTTTTGAGCAAAATTACACAGATGTGTTATGTTTTCCAGATTTCAAGGCAAAACACTGCTAACACAGACCCGATTAAGTCTACTACAGATGGATTATTAAAATGAAATACAGATGTATTAGATGAATGAAATCAAATAGATTTTATTAAATTAACTGCTGTGGCAACCCAGGGGAGAATAGGTACAGATTCACAATAAAGTAAGAGGCTCGGAGTCAGAGGCAACATGAACTTAAATTGTCTTTTATTTAAAGTCGGGGCAAAACATCAACATAAGGTTCCTCTTCTCAGGGGCTTAGGCTTCTAGTCACTTGCAGTCCTGTGGGTAGAGCAGAGAGAGAGCTAGTGACTTTTAGTTGGGGGAGGGTGCTGTAGGCTCTCCCTTGAGGAGTTCAGTCGGCCTAGGAGGGAGGGAGGGAGAGAGAACGAGATCAGGTGAGCCACTATACACGCACAGCACATCCACATGGGTCCAAAGGTTGGAGTTAGGTCTTGTACTCACTTGAGAGATCTCCCTCATACCAGCCTCCTCATGCACAGAGAGATTCCTCCTTCCTCACTCCTCCAGTAGTTCAAACTCACTCGCCAGACAGCTTGGGCGTTGGCTCTTTAACAGCTTCTGGTGATTGCCTTACTGGCTGCAGGTGCGTCCATGTCCAGGCTCCCATTGGCTGCAATACCTGTACCGGGTGATATACTCCCTCTATCACCTCTCCCAGCCTCATTCTGTGGGGAATAGGCCCGGCTGTTTCCCCTGGTTTGCCACACTGCATGAATTTTTCACAGCACCTTAGTGTGCCTTTGACTTTTGAGAACCAGTACAGTTGTGTCTATTACAGTGGGTTAGGCATGCTGTTGTACTTGCCAAGAGCAAAACAAGGAATTGATGTGGCTCGCTCTGGTGGGCGCAAAGCGTATAGCTACTTTTGTGAATTTAATAGTTTTATTAGGTTAATATTGCTATATGTTTGTAACCGTTTTAGAAAAGCAATAAGCCACTCGAGTGGTAACCTCTCTCCTCTGGAACAGTCCCAGAAACCTGTGGTTTGAACCATTTATGGGCGTCAACATCAAATGCATGAAGCATGTTGCAGTAACCTTGCTTATTCTGCCCTCCCCAGAGGTAGACAGTATCTTCAATCAGCACAGCTGTAGCTCCCCTACAGCCGTGGCGCCTGTAGGGAACCTCAAGGTGAGGTTCTCCTCTTACTGGTGTCACAGGAGACAACTTCCTCCAGCACAAAGACACTGTGTTGAAGACGTGAACTTAAACCTGGTCACTGTTGTTCACGTTACCGTTGCTCCATCCGATCGCGTACACCTTGTGTCCGACGGTCACAGCCGCACGACCTCCTCCTGGTCCGTTCAGATTCACAGTCCACCTCCACATTTAACACACAAAGATAAGGCTGGAAAATCTTGATTTCTCAAGCGTTGTGCTGTAACAGAATACAGTCACATTGCTCACACCACCACTTATATATTGGTATGAACCTACAAGTAACTAAGTCATCTTGATGACATCAGACTTGTCCAAATATGGAGTAATTGCCTCACTTTGTTTCGTACAGGCTTCTGTGACGTCATGTGGGTCAATACATCATCATCAGACATAATCTTCAAAGGTCATCAACAAATATACTTGTGTCATGTAGCCTCTCAGACCTATTTGAACCACGGACCACCATGTGATGACATTTGTGACCAGTGCCAGTATTTTCAACCACAACTCGGCAGTATTGAAACTGTACAAATGACCAAATGTATTAATTTTTTTGGTGGTTTTCGTTTTTAGCCACATTAACACAGTTGGAATGTTAAAGAATGATTTTATTCCATCAGAAAGTCGTTTTAGTGTCATTAAGTCGTTGTAATTGCTTAAACATGTCACTATGTCTAATGACCAATAACCAATGCTAACCAATGCTAACCAGAAAATACAGCTTTCCTGCTAAAGTATGCAAATTCCGCTAAAATCCGCCTTTTGTACACAATCGTTTTTGAAGATAATACTAGTCTTTTACTAACTGGCTAACAGAAATAGCAGAGAAAGAAGTATTAACCATCGTATTTTGTAAAAAGTGTGTTTATTTTCGGTCCGCCTAAAGCTAATGTTCCATAAGGGGCACTGGTGAATCATAACAAAGGAACATGCTGAAAGGGCTTCCTGTTTCCAATAGCAGAAGAAGAAGACGAGGATTAATTTAATGTAAACATTGTCACCGGATTGATAACAATATAATGCTAAATGTTGCTAAAAGCTATCGTCGCGGGGTTGCCAGGTTCTGATAAATAAGCAACCCGGTATATGAAAACAAGCCCAAAATTATCGTTTTTTCATACTACAAAATGCCAAATAAATACAGTTTATTAAATTAAAAAAGGAGAGATAACAGGAAAACTATCAAGATAACAACATTATCTAATTGTGTAGACTTATTGGTACAGTAGGCCTATGCATTATTTTTCTTTAGAAACAAGGCCAACTAATTATAATAAGCGGACATGGCAACACTGCTTGTTGACTAATGGAGGAATGAAGGGAAAACAGCGCCCCCTAAAGTCACAGATCACTGCTGAAATCTTTGAAGGTGGAATGCTCTATTTTGACATTTCTGATTCACTAGGTTTCAAATGGTCATATCTTCTTAATTTCCCCCCCAATTTCAATGAGCAATACATCATATGAAAGGTTAGTGTGCAGTTTCATAATATGTAAAGAACTGAAAAATGACCATGGCCCCCTTGTATATCAAACTACTGTCCCTGGTCACATTTATCCTCTCAGACCGATTTGAGCCACGGACCACCATTTGGTGACATTTAGCCTCTCAGAACCATTTGAGCCACGGACCACCATTTGATGACATTTAGCCTCTCAGACATATTTGAGCCACGGACCACCATTTGATGACATTTAGCCTCTTAGACCCATTTGAGCCACGGACCACCATTTGGTTACATTTAGCCTCTCAGAACCATTTGGTGACATTTAGTCTGCTGGCTGAGACTATGACTATGTCCGCCAGTGGGTGGTGCTATTTCACAAGTTATTTTGAAGAGTGTACCTTGTTTTAAGACAGGTCTTTGACATTGTGTAATTAGGTCTCTGCTGAGCCTGCTCAAGGTGTGCTAGATTGTAATTAGCAGGGCAGCACACTAGTTTGTTCAGTTTGGTGTGTAAAGGCAGACGGATGTCCTTTTTTCTTTGTGCGACAAAGCATTGTCTGTGAGTATATTTTGCATCTTTGTGATTATGTATGTCAAATGAATGATCATTTATGCTATATTTAATCAAACTGATGATGTTTTGTTGTATTTGTATTCATTTAGCTGATTTCAGTTTTACTCTGGGACTTCAGTAAAGAGTTGTTACACTTGGTACTTTTGTCCGGAGTTATCTTTCTGCCTAACTGTGCCTCGAAGGGCAAAACATTTAGCCTCTCAGACCCATTTGAGCCACGGACCACCATTTGGTGACATTTAGCTTCTCAGAACCAAAACTAAAGAATGTTTTATTATGGATAATATTTTGTCCACAATTCCATGCTGTATTGATGTTGGTACCGTTAATGCAAACGTTGATCAAAATAACAATTATTCTACTCTCTAATTGTGTAGACTTCTTCTGCAGATTTGACACTCTTGAGAGTGTCAAATGAAACCGTACGGGTCCATTTGGTTTCATTGTACACTAGTTAAATATCTATAAGTCTTACCAACTCTCCATCATTTATCTGGGGACCACCTGGAACCCCCTCAAGGACCACTGGTGATGGTCTCAGGCTGTATCAGGCTTACTAACAGGATGAATCCTATGGCAACGCTCCGAGATGTGTGTGCGTGTGTGTGTGTGCACGCATGTGCAAAGGCCATCGTTCCTATTTCTGTACATGTTTTATTAACAAGCTGCCATCGACCAGTCTGCTGCTCTTATGTCCAGACCTGTGTGTGTGTTCAAGCGTGCGCGTGTGTGTACACGCGTATGTGCAATCTTTACATTGTGCATGAAGTAACGTTTACTTAAGTACCATTTTGAGGTATTTTGAGGTGCAGTACCCCCCGCTGCCACAAGGGGGATACTGCGCCCGTCTCACAACAGGTAAGGGCTAGTGAGTGGAAATGAGCAAAATTTTATAACAGAAGCAAAGATATGTGACCGGGACAGTGGTTTGATATACAAGGGGGATATGGTCATTTTTCAGTTCTTTACATATTATGAAACTGCACACTGTAACCTTTCATATGATGTATTGCTCATTGAAATTGGATATTTGAAGAAGATATGACCATCTGAAACTTGTTGAACCGGAAACCGCAAAGTACAGAATTTGCTCTGCAAAGTTTTAAAATAAAAATATACCGGGTTGCTTATTTCTCTCGCAGAATCTGGCAACCCCGCAACGATAGCCATTAGCTACATAAGCTAATATATTGATATCAATCCTGTAGCTAAAACAAGTGTAGGCTATACGGTGCTGCGTTGATACTTGGCTATGGTGTCATGACTCTTTAGTCGACTGGTTAACGTACGTGCCATTGGAATGGGGAACCCGGATTCACCTCCCGGCCGAGGCTACATTGGTGGCAGCGGTGGGATTGGGTAACCTCTACACCAGGGGTGTCAAACTGGCGATCCGCGGGCCGCATGACGTCGTCTTCTGCGGCCCCCTGTCTCAAGCAAAAAAAAAAAAAAAACAGGTCTGTGCCGCCTGGGAACATACGTGTAGAGTCTACACGTATGTTCCCAGGCGGCACAGACCTTAACCTGGGTAGTCGACAGCCCAAACAGTCTCACTCCCTGGGGCGGAGGTCCCCCCAGTCAGTCGAGCCTGGCGTGCGTGGACGCGGTTCCAGTGGGTGGGGGGGACTGTAGGCTATACGGTGCTGCGTTGCTACTTGGCTATGGTGTCATGACTCTTTAGTCGACTGGTTAACGTACGTGCCATTGGAGTGGGGAACCCGGGTTCGCCTCCCGGCTGAGGCTACACAAGTACATTATCGCGCTATATTACATATCGATGCGATCTGCGTTATTATGACCTTAATTTTCATGGCAGGTACATTCCAAAGCAACTAATAATAACCACGTTATGGTGACATAATGTTACAATGTTTACATTGAATTCATTTGAGTCTTCTTCTTCTGCTATTGAAAATAGGAAGCCATTTCAGCATGTTCCATTGTTGAATTGTACATTTTTGCAACGTAATTACAACAACTTAATGACACTAAGACGACTTTCTGATGGAATAAAAACATTCCAACTGTGTTAATGTGGCTAAAAACGAAAACCAAAAATAAATAAATATATATATATATATATATATATATATATATATATATATTTTTTTTTGTTTTTTTTTTTTTGGACTATTGTGAAGTTTCATTAGTGCCGACTTGTGGTTGAAATCAATTGGAGCGGTCACATATTAGATCTGCTGTATTGTTGTAAATGGTGGCGGCCATTTTGAAAATGTGTATATTTCGTAAATGAAGGGTGATGCAACTCGTCTCTTTTGATAAATCTTTTCCAATTGCCCTAAGGCACTTCCATGCCAAAAGGACAACGAAATAAAAGTTTTAGGGGTGAGGGATGGAAAGTTAACCTATTAAACATGTTTCTTCTAATGAAATGTACCCCTGCTGTCATGGTGATGAGATTGTTTTATTTGTATTTATTTATTGAATAAGCTATTAAATTTGATTACTCCAAAAATGTACACAAAATGTATTGTTATTATAGCTTTAACAGAAGTGAAATTATTGGATCTGCTGTACGTGTATATTTGGTAAATGAAGGGTAATGCAATTCTTCTCTTTGCATAATTTTTTTCCTATTTCCCAAAAGTACTTCCATGCCAAAAGGGAAAACAAAATTTAAGTTTTAGCGGGTGAGGGGGTGGAAAGTTACCCTGTTAAAACGTATTTTTCGATTTAAATTCGCATATTTGACCTCTATTGTCAAGGTAGCGAGAAAAACATTGGGTTATTTGCCTTAAAAATCCAATAATTTGATTACTTGGCCCCAAATATTTACACTTTGACACTCATTTTATTATTAACAGAAGCAAAGCTATGGGCTATGCTGTATTGCTGTAAATGCTGGCGGCCATTTTGAAAAACGTGTATATTTCAGAAATGAAAGGTGATGCCGCTTGTCTCTTTGAAAGTTTTAGTGGGTGAGGGGGAGGGGGGGGGGGGGTAAAGTTACCCTGTTAAAACATATTTTTTCGAATGAAATTTGCATATTTTGCCCCTGTTGTCATGGTAAAGAGAAAACTATTGGGTTTTGTATTCTTGAAATATATTTAATTGGATTCCTTGACCCTAAAAATGTATACTTTGACACCGATATTATTAGTATAGCTAATAATATAAACTGCAGGCTTTCTAGTCCTGAAAAGTTGCAATGCGAAAATGGAAGCCATCGTTCTCACGATAATGAAAATCTAAACCTTTTTGTAAAACAATCTTGTTTATAAAATAATCTACCTAATGATGATGTCACTGGAAGACGGTTTCTAAACTGCCCACAGCCCTCCTATGAGACACAGACTGAGTGGAAAAGAAATGTGCCATTTTATCATGATTGTTAGTGAGGACCTGTTATATGAAGATAGGTTGAAAAGTGGTCCTTTAAATCTTCCACTACAATGTATATTCTCTTTTTAGTGATAGATAGCGTTCCATTTTGGTTTGGTTTTGGGTAGTCTCTTTCCAGTATGCCAGGTAGTCCAGTAAATTTTCCGTCTGGTGGTTGTGCTTGTGTATCTAGTCCCTGGACCAGCTGCTTTCTTTTAGGTGGTTCTGCATATTTTGTATTGCTCAGACAGCAGACAGCCGTTGATAAGATACACAGTACGAAATTTTCCTCTGGAAAGCCACCAGACTCAGTGTCCAACAGCAATGTTATGATCTTCCCCCATTTCATCACACAGATCGAGCGGCAAACAGCACCGGCTTTTCAATGCTCTTGCTTGTAAACGTTAACCAGCGCCTCACAGTGTAAAAAACAACAACAAAACAGTGTGCCGTCAGGATTCCTAATTCTCTTTCACTCTGCTTGTATCGTCATTAGTGCATACACTGAAGTTCCATTTCTCCAAATACACTGAGTCGCCCAGGCGAGTACATGTGATCAGTGATCAGTGATTGCCCCATGTAGTCAAAGCCATAAATTTGTATTTCTATGGCAGAGTGTCGCTTCATTGAATGGACTCGCAAAGGAAAACACAGGCAGCCCAGTAGCCTATCTATTGCTCTCGAGGAGGGTCGGGGACCCGTGGCTTACTTTAGTTCAACTCTAACGGCACACTTGGGCATTTCACACGGCACACTAACGTGCCGTGTGAAATGCCGTAATCCTGGTCCCTATGCAGTAATCCTGGTCCCTATACTGCCTCCCCCTGGCCAGCCGGGGCGCCTGATGGAGGGGAAAGGAACTGGTCGAAATAATGTGTTCCATCCACACACTACGTCCGGCCAGGGAAACTCTCCCCTGTCAGGCGAAAATAAGCAGCTTGGACTCCTCATACATAGAAGGAAGCATGAGGTCAGTCCGTTGCCCCCTCAGGTTGGAAGAGGATAATTGATAATTGACACTGGTGAAAAAATGAGTTACAAAACTGTAGGATAACATTTTGTTAAAAAAAAAAAAAAGTTTGATATTAACTTGAGGGCCACATTAAGTGAAGGTGCATGGGGCTGCATGTGGCCCCCAGGCCGCCCGTTGCCGCCAGTTGCCCATGTAGGCTGTGGGCTACATTACTGTAGTCATAGCACTTTATAGTACAATTTACAATTTAGGCATATTTAGCAGACGCTCTTAATCCAGAGCGATTTACATTTAAGCAAGAACAAAAAAGCATGGGAATACATCACATAAAAAGCATTTATCATGAAACATGCGCAAGCTAAGAACGTAACAGTGGAATATCTATATAATGAAACTATACATATAAACTATACATATAACTATACTGTGCTATACATATGAACTATGACGTGCTATGACTACATACAATGCAATTATAGTGCTGTCTACATAACATGCTATAAGTCTGAATCAAATGCTATCTAAGGCCCCTTTTCCACTATGGGGTGGAACAAGAACCAGAACCAGAACTTTCCAGGACCCAGAACTTCCAAGAACCATGTGTAGTTCCATAACCAAGTTCTGCTTCCGTTTCCATATAACCAGAATCCAGAACTTCCAAGAACCATGTGTAGTTCCAGAACCAAGTTCTGCTTCCGTTTCCATATAACCAGAACCCAGAACTATCTATAGGCCCTCCTCTGCTGAGTAGGGTCAGTGCATGCAATGCAGAGATATTCATGTTTAATTAGTTATTATTAAATTATGGGTCTTTAATTTCTGGTCAGCAGTAGAGGAAAGTAACTACATTTATTTAGTAAATTATATTTATATAAATTATATTTATATTATAAAATATATATCTTTTGAGAACTAAATGCATCAAATTTACTTTCTATAGTGTTTATCCATGATTATGTGGATATGTACAATATTTTATTTCAGAATAGGGCTTTGTTTTGGATTAGCCCCTTCATGCTTAAAACTTATTATAATCTTAAAAATTATAATCTTCAGGTACATTGGTATAGGGCTCAGTGAACTGATAGATCTGTGTATTTCCATTCAAACTACTCTGGGTCCCATGCTGGTGGAAGATGCCCATCAACATCGTGCCACAAAGCTGCTTAAAAGTAGGCCCTCTTAACATTCTCAATGAATGATTGATGTGTTAGGTGTTGAAGTAGACCGGCTTTCCCATTATTTTCACCCATGCTAGTAGTCTAGTTTCCTCCATAGGTGTACTTTTACTCCACTACAATAATTCTAAACCTTTAGTTACTATTGACTACTTCAGCCCTATTAGTCCAGTAATAATGTAATTTGACCTCAATATAATTGCAAAAAAAATAAACTCAGCTGATTTTGCAGCTTCAATATATCCTGAATAAGAGAACAAAAGTTGACTGGAATTGTCTGAGGGGAAAGTGTTGAAAATGGCCTGTAGAGTATGGCCACCATTGACATCCTATTATAAGGCAATATTTTCTAAATTTCCTTACGCTTTAAGTACATAACTACATATCAAACTAGGGGGTTTTCATGATGCTGAAGCCATTCCAAGCATTGGTTTTGCACAAAAACCCTCATTGGGCTAGATTTTGCCATAGCAACTTGCTCACATTTGAGCAAGTTGCTGGCAAAATCTAGCCCAATGAGTCTTGATGCAAAATCAGCTGAGTTTGTTTTTTTTGCAATTAGATTGAGGTTGACCCTGTATTTCCCATAGATTTCCTGTACTATATATACATTTTGGCCATTTGAAAATGGCCAATCTACAAGCTCACAATACTTCGTCATAGGGGAGCTTGTAGATCAGCTAATTTCACCCCTTATGTCATTATCATGCGACAATCAGAATAACAACAGACCAGAAGAGAGACGTACATATGGAAGAGACTTTTAAAACTTAAAAAAAAAAACATTCGTCATTGTCAAATATTGTTTTCTGGCATAATGGAAGACACCGTCACGCAAATATGCTTTTTATTAACGTTTTACGCTTTTGTTAATGCAGCCCGTACTGTTAAACGTCAGTGGAGACGGGCAGAATATGAACGGAATATGATGAGCTTAAGAAAGAGAAGAAATGAAATGATAAATGAACTTGATGAAACGGCAAGACAGCGGATGAAATGCATACGTCGACTTGCTGAAACACACAGACGCCGTTTTTCCAGGAGGGGTCGTGTACATCGACAAATGGTAAGAGGATCATGGTTAAACCTAGCCCCTCTCGGAACCCTCCGAAAGCTTGTGGGGCTATGCTTACTTGTGAATGTGCGCACGCCGACCAACTCACGCAGACGATGGGCCATTTCCCTATAAACTTGTTCGTTCCGAACAGACCCTTCCAACTACTTCTGAATATTTTCTTCGCCCCACACACAAATAAGAGCCTGCACGTCCTCATCTGTCCAATGTGATGTGTCCGAGTCCGTTGTATCGTCCGGCTCGTTGGATGCCATTTTAGGACGGTTGAAACTTGTTATACTATTGTTGTGTTGTTGTTGTTGTCACAGTAGTTTTTTAAAAATGGCGCTGTGCGTTTCTCCTCCGGTCTCCTGTCCTCTTCGCCTCAGCTGCTCGACCAATCGAGAGCAGCAGCGCTTCTGGCCCCGCCCAGTGGTTCCAAGAACTCCGTTTTAGTACTACCTCAAAAGCAGGGCCGAAAAAAGGTTCTGAGAACCTGGTCTGAAACTGTGCCGTACTGCGCTGTGCGCTGTGGAAACAAACTCAGAACCAAAAAAAATAGGTTCAGGTTCTGGATAGTTCTGGTTCCATCCCATAGTGGAAAAGGGGCCTAAGTCTACAGAAATGCTATCTAAGGGGGTAGGGTAAGTGCTATGGGCCATGAGTCTGAAAAGGTGGGTTTTCAGACTACGGCGGAAGATTGGGAGTGATGCTGCAGTTCTGACTGCAATGGGAAGTGCATTCCACAGTTTTGGAGCCAGAAGGGGGAAGAGTTTGGGACGTGTGGAGCGTTGTCCCGGCGTTTTTAGTGAGGGTACTTCCAGCTTCCCTGCGTTGGCTGATCTGAGTGCTGATCTGAGTTTGTAGGGTTCAATCATACTTGCAAGATATGGGGGAGCCATACCTTTGGTTGCTTTGAATGCCAGCATCAGAGTTTTGTATTCTGTGCGGGCAGCGACCGGGAGCCAGTGGAGGAAGCGGAGCAGGGGGGAGACATGTGAGAATTTTGGCTGGTTGAAGACCAAGCGAGCTGCGGCATTTTGGATCAGCTGGAGAGGCTTAAGTGCACATGCTGGTAGGCCAGTAAGGAGGGAGTTACAATAGTCGAGTTTTGACAAGACTGTTGTCTGGATTAGGAGCTGGGCTGATTCCTGGGTGAGGAACGGTCTTTTGGATCCAGCCCAAAGACCCCGCCCACTCTCTGAGTGGACTGAATCTATTGGTCTGGTGTTGCAATGTGAACCTATAATTTATTTGGTACAAAAATGTATTATCCAACTAAAAACAAAATTTCAAGCTGGGGGGTGGGGGTAGGGAACTGTGATGGACATTGTGTTTGTTTAACTGTATGTAATGTGTTTTATTTTCGTTTTTCGTTTTATTTTTCGTTATGTCATTATTTATTTATTTTTGTTTTGTATTTATTATTGTTAATTCATTTCGTGATAAGATTTTGTTTGTATTTGTGCTGCCAGAGGGATGTGGGGGGTGAAGAATATATGTCAATTGTTGAAAATACTTGTGTAATATAAAGAAAATTAATAAACATATGTTTAAAAAAAAAAAAAAAGAAAAGAAAAAAAGATTCAAGACATTTTACTGGGTGCCTGAAGCTCGCCAAGTCTGTGCAGCATTTGAGCCATGGACCACCATTAATGCTAACATGCTAATGCTAACATGCTAATGCTAACATGGTAGCATGCTAACATGCTAATGCTAACCTGTTAATGATAATATGGTAACAAGCTAATACTAACATGCTAATGCTAACATGCTAGCATGGTAATGCTAACATGTTAGCATGCTAACATGTTAATGATAACATGCTAACAAGCTAATGCAAAAAAGATAATGCTAACACGCTAATGCTCGCATGTTAACAAGCTAATGCTAATGTTAACATGCTAATGCTAACATGCTAATGCTAACATGTTAATGCGAACAAGCTAACATGCTAAGATGTCTGAGCTGTAAGGGTCCATTTGGTTTAGCTGAGGCGGTTATAGCGAGCCGCCCCGTGTCTGAAACAGTTGAGAAATGACAGAGTTACGTGTTTCCCCGATATTCTCCATTGACTTTCAATGTGTGTGTGTGCACGTCCATGTACCAAAGTTTGAGGCTGTAGCATGTTGTAAACAAAAGTTAGAGCTGTGTAAATGCCAGCCAATAGGAAGACAGGTTTGTTTGTGTGTTTGTGTGTGTGTGTGTGTGTGTGTGTGTGTGTGTGTGTGTGTGTGCGCGCGTGCGTGTGTGTGTGTGTGTGTGTGTGTGTGTGTGTGTGCGCCCAGTTCCGGCGAGCCACCCCGCGTCAGAAACGGTTGAGAAATGACAGAGTTACGTGTTTCCCCAATTGTCTCCATTGACTTTCAATGTGTGTGTGTGCGTGCACATGTGTGCATGTGCGTGTGCGTGCGTGTGTGAGAGGTGGTCAACTTCACCTTGAATCATTAACAATGTATCATTTTCACCTGGGCTAGTCTATGCAAATGCGACCACTATTGAAAGTTAAAAGCACACTGACTCAATGAGAGTATTTGATACGGTCCGAACAAATTGCTGTGACCCGAGACATTGAGGTACGCCTTGTGCGATCGTGGTATTGGTACGATAAAAAACGTGGTTATAAGAGCGAGTTAAGACATTTTGTTTGTGATGAAAAAATTGCTGACTCATTCAGGCAGTTAACATGGAGTTTTATGACACATTATGATGGTACACCTGTCGCTTTCAGGGCTGTAGTTCACGTACCGTATGTATCTGGGCTGTGGTTGTGACATTGGGTGAAATAGTACAGCGGATTACCAAAACATTTTGCACTTTTTCAAAAAAGCACGAAACTTTTACCATAGTTAGATGATACCATGAGGTGTATTTTCAGATGTGGAGTAAAGTCTGATTTGACCTCTGAGGCCCGGGAGAGGTCAAATTCTAAATGGCTGCCGAAAATATGTAATTGAACCAAACGTTGCTTAACAAAACAAAAAAAAAACAATCAGAAACAGTGGATGGAGATACGGCGAACAGACCATGATTAGTGTCCTTTCATATCAGGATCACATAATGGAAATACCGTACTGAAATTTCTTAACCGTCTATCTGTCTAGTATAGTATTGGGTGGCGCCCCCTGGCTGACTCCCCTCCCCAGATCCTCGCTTTAGGGGGTTCTCGGATGAGAACTAAACCCTAACACAGTCTCCCGAACAAAAACACAGATCAGTACATGGAAGTGCAGCTTTGACACACGTGCACCGTCCAGTGCACCCTTTCTGGCAGTTACACCGGATCAGCTCATGGCATGATTTTGCTGCTTCAGGGAGAGCTGTCCAGAATGGCTGCCACCCAGTGGATTATTTTGTTCAACCCCAGTCAGATGGCTCTGGTATCTTTGGTTCCAAGACCAGTGACTGGTTCCACAGGTTGGCCTGAAAGCAAGTCCGCTTGATGTGCTCTTTAAGGGATGCCTGGGATGGAGGGATGTTCTCCAAAGTCCTGGACTTCTGTGAGAAAAGGTGTTTCCTAGCATCATTTACCTCCATACAGTCACTGGTTCGGTCGTACATCAGCACCACAAATCGCTCTATCAGTGACCTTGATCCTTCACTGACCTCACTTGGCATGGCCAGGAGTTCCTGCAGAGCACCAGTGACCTCTGGGAAAGACTTCCAAGTCTCCCAGGCTGTCTTCTTCCCTCTGCCAGCAAATGCAGACACAGTGTCACACCCAGTGAAAGCGTGGAAGACAGGGAGAGTCAGGCACTTGGCAGGAGTCATTGTGGCAACGATTTGGTGAATAGCAATGTATCGGAAGCTTGGCCCAACACCAAAGGCAACCCAGAGCTCATCAGGAGCCATTTTGCTAAAATAAGCCACTGCCAATACAACCACATCTGTATCAACTGTACGTATGGTGACCTTCTTACACCCCTTCTGCACAGCATCTGCCACATGCAGAAGTAGCCGAGTGTCAGCCTCCTCTTGCAGACATGGGGCAAGGCAGGTCACACATGAGTCAGCAGGAGAGCAGAGGACTCCACTTCCATCTGTTGCATACAGTTCCTTGCCTTGTGTGACAGGCAGACGAATGGCTTCTCGTGACAGGAAAGAAAACAACTCTGTTTTGTTTCCATCACATCGAAGGAAGTCCTGCCAGTTCTTGGGCATCATATTGAGGGGAGCCACTCTTATATATATAATATATAATATATTCTCGATGTCTCCATCTCTTGTTTGACACGAGATGTACAGCCTTGAAAAAAGACCACAGTCACTCTTCAGTGCAGCAAGTTGTGCCTTCTCTTTTGATTTGACCTTGACAGGTGGCCTGCTGAACAGTGGCAACATATTCTTTGGAAGAGGATGTGTGATAGGTGTTGTACACTTTTGAAGCCTTTCAGTCACAAACTTGGTGTACTGCTCCTCACCAAGGGTATCAATTCCTCTTACAGTGTCAGCTATTTGGGTATCCACAATGTCTCTTGTGTCAATGACTAGAAGATCCTGGCTGTGTTCTAGAAAGGGTTTTCCCATCTCTTGCAGCACTGTCACGAGTGCTTGGACCTCCTTCAGGAATGTGGCTTGTACTGCAGGTTGCTGCTCATGGTGTCTTGAGTCACTAGGTTCACACTGTTGCGTTGTTGCCTGTTCTTCAAACGCTTTAGTGATCCTTGCAATTTCTGGCCCAGCTACCATCCAGCGTCTCAGTGCTCCTGGATTCCCAGTCCATTCAATTGCCCCCCCAGAACCTAGCATTATTCTGTTCATGGCACTGGTCGATTGCCATAGCAGAGAATTTGTTGGTGGTTTTGTGCACCACAAAATGTCCTGACATGAACTCTGCAAGGACATCTGGGTGTCTGTCCTTAAGAGCCATCATGTCCCGGATGTGCACGGGCAGCCACCTGCTGTAGTGTGTATGATCTAGGGCAAACATCCAGTGCACAACCTGTGTTAGGCATTCCACGTACAGCTGGAAGTTGCCTTCTCGAATGGACCTGGTATACCATAGAAGGAGGAGCTCCAATGACAAGGTCTTGTACCAGTAGTCAAAGTGAACACTGGCCTTTGCTCGCTGAATACACCACTCCTCAAAAGATACACTGTCAGGTGGCATGGCATCATCAGATATGCATTCGGCATTGTAAGCTTGTTGTAGGAGTGTATAGAGGCTTGCAGCCGTGACCTGGTGTGCATGACGGGTCTTGGTGACATGGTTAGCATGTATGAAGGAATTGGCAGTGCCCGAACTTGCAATGTCAGCCTGGACCAGGGCATTGGTCCAGCCACTGTCTTCAAGCCAATCACCCAGCGTCTTCAACATGGCCATTTCGATGTGTAGACCACCGAACATAATCACAAATTGATCTTCTCCATGGGTGTCTGGCCAAGTCCATTGCACTTGTTTAGCAAGAGCAAACAGTGGTTGGTCAACAGCAACGACAGGAATCTGACCAGGGTTCACATGTTGAACTGCTCTTCTGATGATGTCCATAGAGTGGCGAATCATTGCTACTGAATGTGCATTGTCAAGAAACAGAGGCAACAGTGCATTGATTGCTGCAGGTGGGATTACAGCTTGCTGAGCATCAGCATGGTAGGCAATATTCCTGCCAGAAGTTGTCTCTCCTGCAGACTGCAATGTTAGCCTAGGCTACTCATCATGTCACCCACCCTACTGACAACTCTAATGTAATTAGCTACTGATAGAGGGCCACCTGGAACTGGTGGTAGTTCTGATCCTAGATAAAAATAAAATAACCACACATCACAGTTAATAATAACAGAAAGTACAAAGGTATAGAAGAACATTTTGGGGCACATGGATACAATTAAATAAATATTTATTGTCTTTTTTTAGATATTTTTTACCTTGACCTTAAAATAAATGCCTTTTCTTGAATTCTATTGATCTCAAAAGTATCACCAACTGACTGGGCACCCAAAGATTAGTGGGAAATGACACCTTAAATGTTCTTCTACTGTGTTTGGTTCCAAAGTTAAGCATTTTTCAATATTTTCGGCAGCCATTTAGAATTTGACCTCTACCGGGCCTCAGGGGTCAAATCTGACTTGACTCCACATCTGAAAATACACCTCATGATATCATCTAACTATGGTAGAAGTTTCATGCTTTTTTGAAAAAGTGCACAATAGCTCTTGTATTGGGGTATAAGCCGCTGTACTAAAAGAGGACGAGTGTGGCTACAAAATTACCGAAACCCATTTGTGTAAAGTGAATATTTTGGCAGTGAGGACGATTTGTTCTGAAAATATCGCTACAGTCTTCACAGTGGCTTCTCCCTCTGTCCGGGTCTCCGTCTGAACCACGACAAAGTCGATTGCCTCGTGTGCTGTTTGACGTTTAAATCGTGTTTCTACGTAACAGTATGCCAGAGCAATGTGGCTCCAAAGTAACATGTTGTTTTCAGTTTTTACCCGCGTTTCCCCATTGACTTTGAATGGGGATTTTTCGCGTTGTTTATTGCGAATTATGTCGGCAAGGTAACGCGAATCGGAAAGAAAAGCACAAGCACACCATTCCCGGCCGAGCCGCACGTTTTGATGTATATATTGCTAGGCTTTGCTAAACAGTGCGGCCGGCCATAGAGGTCAAAGTTTCGCGTATTGATTATTATTACGACGATTAAGTATGTGTTGCGGATTTCAACCTGTGTTTCTGCCATTGCATGGCAGGCACCCAGAATGAGAACGAACAACCAATCAGCGCCAAGGCCCGTTTTCAGCGTCATCACACAGCGCAACACACAAAACAACAACAATGGCTATTGGTTGAGGGAAATTCTAATCCCCTCCCCCTTGAAATCGCTCAGACAGGAGACAATGTCAGACTGAAGCTTCAAGAAAGCTACAGTCTGATAATCAGGCTAGCTGTGATGTGAGTTTTGAACGAGAGCTGACTGTCCAGGACAACACCAAGATTCCTGGCTGTTGGGACAGACGTTACCAGGGCGTTGTCTACGGAAATAGTTAGCTCCCACATAGGGCAGGACTTAGCTGGGAAGAAGAGAAGCTCAGTCTTGTCTGGGTTCAGCTTAAGGTGGTTGGAGGACATCCACTGTGAGATGTCAGCCAGGCATGCAGTGATGCGCTCTTCCACCTGAGTGGCAGAGGGGGGGAAGGATAGAAACAGTTGTGTGTCATCGGCGTAGCTGTGATAGGATATATTGTGAGCAGAGATGATAGTGCCAAGGGATTTAGTGTACAGTGTAGAAAAGGAGGGGAACAAGTACAGATCCCTGTGGGACCCCAGTTTGGAGGGTTCGGGGGGATGATAACAGACCTTTCCAGGAATAGTACATATGTATAGTATAATATAGTATAGTATGTATAGTTTGTAAGTTTCATTATTATAGATACTGTACGTTACATTCTTAGCTTACACATTTCATGATAACTCCTTTTTATGAATGTGATATATGCCATGCTTTTGTTATTGCTTAATGTAAATCGCTCTGGATTAAGCAGGTGGGACGAGATCATTTCACGACGGACGACGTAGGTCGCGACGTATTGTTTTACGCCATGGCATATTCTTCAATATGTCGCAGCGTAAACAATAATTCGCCACAGCGTTAACAATAAGTTGCGGCGTGAAGACTCGTCGCGACGTATTCTTTTACGCCATGGCTTATTTTTAAATACGTAGCAGCGTAATAGGAGTAATAGGCGTAATAGGTTGACTTTTTTTTTTTTTTTGCCTGCTGTGGTGCAGGTTATTTATCCTAGTAGTACAAATCTTGAAATTAATGTAGTCTCTGCTAGTGTAGCGGTTAGCGCTCTTGCCTTTGGAGTCACTGTTCCGTGTAGGAGCGAGTTAGAACCTTGCACATGGCAAACTTTTTTTTTAAATAAAATATTGTGTATGTATACAGTGTGTGTGCGTGCGTGCGTACACAGTGTGCGTGCGTGTGTGCGTGCGTGTATGCGTGCGTGCGTGCGTATACAGTGTGTGTGTGTGTGTGTGTGCGTGCGTGCGTGCTTCATCGTATTTATTATTATTTATATTTATACTTCATCGTATTTATTATTATTATTATTTTATCTCTTTTCCTACTTGGATCCGTAGCCACTGGCACTGCCTGGTTTGTCCATCTGTACCTGCATGCATAGATTGATTGCTCAGTAGGGCCAGTAGGGCCAGTAGGGCCAAGTTAGGGCCCTAGGAAGGAGGGAGAAGGAAGGAAGGAAGGAAGGAAGCAAGGAAGCCCAGTAGGGCCCAGTAGAACCCAGTAGGACCCAGTAGGACCCAATAGGGCCCAGTAGGGCCCAGTTAGGGCCCTAGGAAGGAGGGAGGAAGGAAGGAAGGAAGGAAGCAAGGAAGGAAGGAAGCAAGGAAGCAAGGAAGCAAGGAGTGTGAGTGTGATTGTGAGTGTGTGTGTGTGTGTGTGTGTGTGTGTGTGTGTGTGTGTGTGTGTGTGTGTGTGTGTGTGTGTGCCACTCGACTCCTATACATCATTTAGCATACCAAGTACCCCAATTGCATTGCACACACACACACACACACACACACACACACACACACACACTCACACTCACACTCCTTCCTTCCTTCCTTCCTTGCTTCCTTCCTTCCTTCCTTCCTCCCTCCTTCCTAGGGCCCTAACTGGGTCCTACTGGGCCCTATTGGGTCCTACTGGGTTCTACTGGGCCCTACTGGGCTTCCTTGCTTCCTTCCTTCCTTCCTTCTCCCTCCTTCCTATGGCCCTAACTTGGCCCTACTGGCCCTACTGAGCAATCAATCTATGCATGCAGGTACAGATGGACAAACCAGGCAGTGCCAGTGGCTACGGATCCAAGTAGGAAAAGAGATAAAATAATAATAAATACGATGAAGTATAAATATAAATAATAATATTAATAATAATAATAATAATAATAAATACAATGAAGTATAAATATTAATAATAACTAGAAACAAAATTTCAAGAAATTTTACTGGGTGCCTGAAGCTCGCCAAGTCTGTGCAGCATTTGAGCCACGGACCACCATTTGATGACATTTAGCCTCTCAGAAGGGTACATTTGGTTACATGTGAGCCAGGTCTCCCCATTGACTTTCAATGGGGTATTTTGTCTAAGTTTATTGCGCATTATGTTGCCACCAACATTATAATGCTAACATGCTAATACTAACATGCTAACATGCTAGCTGCTAACATTTGAATGCTAACATGCTAATGCTAACATGCTACCATGATAACATGCTAATGCTAACATGCTAACATGCTAATGCTAACATGCTAACATGCTAATGCTAACATGCTAATATGCTAACATGCTAATGCTAAGATGTCTGAGCTGTAAGGGTCCATTTGGTTTCGTTCGGGGGGGCGGCCCGGTTCCGGCGAGCCGCCCTGCTTCTGAAACGGTCGAGAAATGACAGAGTTACGCGTTTCCCCGATTTTCTCCATTGTGTGTGTGTGCGTGCACATGTGTGCATGTGCGTGCATGTGCGTTTGTGTTTGCGCGTGTGTGAGAGGTGGTCAACTTGGTCTAAGTGCATGGAGCAAGTTTCAAGACTGTAGCATGTTGCAAACAAAAGTTATAGCTGTGTAAAGGCCAGCCAATAGGAATACAGAGGGGCGGGGCTTAAGCAATTAAGCCATTACAGCTTGTTCCTCTTGATGGTCTACAACATGTTGTAAACAATAGTTAGAGCTGTGTAAAGGCCAGCCAATAGGAAGACAGAGGGGCGGGGCTTAAGCAATTAAACATTTACAGCGTGCTCCTATTGGTGGTCCAAGTCCATGGAGCAAGTTTCAAGACTGTAGCATGCTGCAAGCAAAAGTTAGAGCTGTGTAAAGGCCAGCCAATAGGAATACAGAGGGGCGGGGCTTAAGCAATTAAGCCATTACAGCTTGTTCCTCTTGATGGTCTACAACATGTTGTAAACAATAGTTAGAGCTGTGTAAATGCCAGCCAATAGGAAGACAGAGGGGCGGGGCTTAAGCAATTAAACATTTACAGCGTGCTCCTATTGGTGGTCCAAGTCCATGGAGCAAGTTTCAAGACTGTAGCATGTTGCAAACAAAAGTTATAGCTGTTTAAAGGCCAGCCAATAGGAATACAGAGGGGCGGGGCTTAAGCAATTAAGCCATCACAGCTTGTTCCTCTTGATGGTCTACGTCCATGTACCAAAGTTTGAGGCTGTAGCATGTTGTAAACAATAGTTAGAGCTGTGTAAAGGCCAGCCAATAGGAAGACAGAGGGGCGGGGCTTAAGCAATTAAACATTTACAGCGTGCTCCTATTGGTGGTCCAAGTCCATGGAGCAAGTTTCAAGACTGTAGCATGTTGCAAACAAAAGTTATAGCTGTGTTAAGGCCAGCCAATAGGAAGAGAGGGTTTGTGTGTTGGTGTGTGTGTGTGTGTGTGTGTGTGTGTGTGTGTGTCCATTTGGTTTCTCTCAGGGGGGCGGCCCGGTTCCGGCGAGCCACCCCGCGTCTGAAACGGTTGAGAAATGACAGAGTTACGTGTTTCCCCAATTTTCTTCATTGACTTTCAATGTGTGTGTGTGTGCGTGCACATGTGTGCATGTGCGTGCGTGTGCGTTTGTGTGCGCGCGTGTGTGAAGGGTGAATCATTAACAATGTATCAATTTCAGCTGGGCTAGTCTATGCAAATGCCACCACTATTGAAAGTTAACCCATTCTGAACGGGAACCCCTTTTTTTTTGTTATGCTGAATTTGTTCAGATATACGGTCCGAACAAATTGCTCTAGCGCAAAAAGTAAAAGTCGAATGCGATTTTTGTTTTCGCCGTGAGTGACCCGAGACATTGAGGTACGCCGTGTGCGATCGTGGTATTGGTACGATAAAAAACGTGGTTATAAGAGCGAGTTAAGAAATTGTGTTTGTGATGAAAAAATTGCTGACTCATTCAGGCAGTTAACATGGCGTTTCATGACACATTATGATGGTACACCTGTCGCTTTCAGGGCTGTAGTTCACGTACCATATGAATCTGGGCTGTGGTTGTGACATTGGGTGAAAGAGGACGAGTGTGGCTACAAAATTACCGAAACCCATGCGTGTAAAGTTAATATTTTGGCCGTGAGGACGATTTGTTCTGAGAATTTCGCTACAGTTTTGACACTGGCCCCTCACTCTGACCCGCTCTCTCTCTGGGCGTGCGACACTCTAAGTCGAGATTTTTGCTCAGACCACACACACTTTGAACTGCGATAGCGGGCAAACCGTGCAACGTATTAGAATTCCGTCTGAACCAGGACAAAGTCGATGGCCTCCTGTGCTGTTTGACGTTTAAATCGTGTGTCTACGTAACAGTATGCCAGAGCAATGTGGCTCCAAAGTAACGTGTCGTTTTCTATTTTTACCCACGTTTCCCCATTGACTTTGAATGGGGATTTTTCGCGTAGTTTATTGTGAATTACGTCGGCACGGTAACTCGAATCGGAAAGAAAAGCACAAGCACACCATTCCCGGCCGAGCCGCACGTTTTGATGTATATATTGCGGGGCTTTGGTAAACCGTGCGGCCGGCCATAGCGGTCAAAGTTTCGTGTCTTGATGATTATTCTGGGTGCCTGCCATGCAATGGCAGAAACACAGGTTGAAATCCGAAACCAATACTTAATCGTATTCAAGACACGAAACTTTGACGTCGCACGGTTTACCAAAGCCCCACAATATATACATCGAAACGTGCGGCTCGGCCGGGAATGGTGTGCTTGTGCTTTTCTTTCCGATTCGATTTACCGTGCCGACGTAATTCGCAATAAACGACGCGAAAAATGCCCCATGCAAAGTCAATGGGGAAACGCGGGTAAAAACAGAAAACGACACGTTACTTTGGAGCCACATTGCTCTTGCACACTGTTACGTAGACACACGATTTAAACGTCAAACAGCACAGGAGGCCATCGACTTTGTCCTGGTTAAGACGGAATTCGAATACGTTGCACGGTTTGCCCGCTATCGCAGTTCAAAGTGTGTGTGGTCTGAGCAAAAATCTCGACTTAGAGTGTCGCACGCCCAGAGAGAGAGCGGGTCAGAGTGAGAGGCCAATGTGAAAACTGTAGCGAAATTCTCCTAACAAATCGTTCTCACGGCCAAAATATTAACTTTACACGCATGGGTTTCGGTAATTTTGTAGCCACACTCGTCCTCTTTCACCCAATGTCACAACCACAGCCCAGATTCATATGGTACGTGAACTACAGCCCTGAAAGCGACAGGTGTACCATCATAATGTGTCATGAAACGCCATGTTAACTGCCTGAATGAGTCAGCAATTTTTTCATCACAAACACAATTTCCTAACTCGCTCTTATAACCACGTTTTTTATCGTACCAATACCACGATCGCACACGGCGTACCTCAATGTCTCGGGTCACTCACGGCGAAAACAAAAATCGCATTCGACTTTTACTTTTTGCGCTAGAGCAATTTGTTCGGACCGTATATCTGAACAAATTCAGCATAACAAAAAAAAGGAGTTCCCGTTCAGAATGGGTTAACTTTCAATAGTGGTGGCATTTGCATAGACTAGCCCAGCTGAAATTGATACATTGTTAATGATTCACCCTTCACACACGCGCGCACACAAACGCACACGCACGCACATGCACACATGTGCACGCACACACACACACACATTGAAAGTCAATGAAGAAAATTGGGGAAACACGTAACTCTGTCATTTCTTCGGGACCGGGCCGCCCCCCTGAGAGAAACCAAATGGAGACACACACACACACACACACACACACACACACACACACACACACACACACACACACACACACACACACACCAACACACAAACCCTCTCTTCCTATTGGCTGGCCTTAACACAGCTATAACTTTTGTTTGCAACATGCTACAGTCTTGAAACTTGCTCCATGGACTTGGACCACCAATAGGAGCACGCTGTAAATGTTTAATTGCTTAAGCCCCGCCCCTCTGTCTTCCTATTGGCTGGCCTTTACACAGCTCTAACTATTGTTTACAACATGCTACAGCCTCAAACTTTGGTACATGGACGTAGACCATCAAGAGGAACAAGCTGTAATGACTTAATTGCTTAAGCCCCGCCCCTCTGTCTTCCTATTGGCTGGCCTTTACACAGCTATAACTTTTGTTTGCAACATGCTACATTCTTGAAACTTACTCCATGGACTTGGACCACCAATAGGAGCACGCTGTAAATGTTTAATTGCTTAAGCCCCGCCCCTCTGTCTTCCTATTGGCTGGCCTTTACACAGCTCTAACTTTTGTTTACAACATGCTACAGCCTCAAACTTTGGTACATGGACGTAGGCCATCAAGAGGAACAAGCTGTAATGGCTTAATTGCTTAAGCCCCGCCCCTCTGTCTTCCTATTGGCTGGCCTTTACACAGCTCTAACTTTTGTTTACAACATGCTACAGCCTCAAACTTTGGTACATGGACGTAGGCCATCAAGAGGAACAAGCTGTAATGGCTTAATTGCTTAAGCCCCGCCCCTCTGTCTTCCTATTGGCTGGCCTTTACACAGCTCTAACTTTTGTTTACAACATGCTACAGCCTCAAACTTTGGTACATGGACGTAGGCCATCAAGAGGAACAAGCTGTAATGGCTTAATTGCTTAAGCCCCGCCCCTCTGTCTTCCTATTGGCTGGCCTTTACACAGCTCTAACTTTTGTTTACAACATGCTACAGCCTCAAACTTTGGTACATGGACGTAGGCCATCAAGAGGAACAAGCTGTAATGGCTTAATTGCTTAAGCCCCGCCCCTCTGTCTTCCTATTGGCTGGCCTTTACACAGCTCTAACTTTTGTTTGCAACATGCTACAGTCTTGAAACTTGCTCCATGGACTTGGACCACCAATAGGAGCACGCTGTAAATGATTAATTGCTTAAGCCCCGCCCCTCTGTCTTCCTATTGGCTGGCCTTTACACAGCTCTAACTTTTGTTTGCAACATGCTACAGTCTTGAAACTTGCTCCATGCACTTAGACCAAGTTGACCACCTCTCACACACACACGCAAACTCACATGCACGCACATGCACACATACACACATTGAAAGTCAATGGAGAATATCGGGGAAACACGTAACTTTGTCATTTCTCAACCGTTTCCGACGTGCTCGCCGGAACCGGGCCGCCCCCCTGAACGAAACCAAATGGACCCTTACAGCTCAGACATCTTAGCATTAGCATGTTAGCATTAGCATGTTAGCATGTTAGCATTAGCTTTATCATGTTAGCATGATAGCATTACCATGTTAGCATGATAGCATTACCATGTTAGCATTAGCTTGTTAGCATGCTAGCATGTTAGCATTAGCTTTATCATGTTAGCATGATAGCATTACCATGTTAGCATGATAGCATTACCATGTTAGCATTAGCTTGTTAGCATGCTAGCATGTTAGCATTAGCATGTTAGCATTCTAGTATCTTTAGCATGCTAAAGATGCTAGCATGCTAACAAGTGTTTGGGAGGTAGTTGGGAGTGGTTGGCCCAGCCTGGTTCCGGTCACACCTTGAACTCGAAGATGCAGCAACACCAAACCTCGGGGCTATCCACCTAGCATGCTGACTGGGTTAAAAAAAAAAAACAATGTCAGCAAAATGTAGACAGTAATTAGGCTTAGAACCTTTAAGTGAGCTGGAAATTGAACCATCTTGTATTTCTGCTTAAAGGCCTGTCTTGGTTTAAAGCCCACTCACCACGACAAGGTGCAGGCCGAGAGTGGGGGACACATGAGGGTGGGGGAGACACGGGACAAACATAACAGGGGGGTTCACGGGACAAATAAAGCTCAAGGCATAGGGTTAGGGTTAGGGTTAGGGTTAGGGTTAGGGTTAGACCTGGCTCACATGTAACCAAATGGACCCTTCTTGAGGCTAAATGTCATCAAATGGTGGTCCGTGGCTCAAATGCTGCACAGACTTGGCAAGCTTCAGGCACCCAGTAAAATTTCTTGAAATTTTGTTTCTAGTTATTATTACGATTAAGTATTGGTTGCGGATTTCAACCTGTGTTTCTGCCATTGCATGGCAGGCACCCAGAATAAATACGATGAAGCACGCACGCACGCACGCACACACACACACACACACACTGTATACGCACGCACGCATACACGCACGCACACTGTATACGCACGCACGCACACACACTGTATACATACACAATATAGGCTAAAAAAAAGAACATTTAAAAAAAAAAGTTTGCCATGTGCAAGATTCGAACCCGCTCCTGAGGAGTGACTCCAAAGGCGAGAGCGCTAACCGCTACACTAGCAGAGACTACATTAATTTTGAGATTTGTACTACTAGGATAAATAACCTGCACCGCGGCAGGCAAAAAAATAAAAAAAAGTCAACCTATTACGCCTATTACTCCTATTACGCTGCGACGTATTTAAAAATAAGCCATGGCGTAAAAGAATACGTCGCGACGAGTCTTCACGCCGCGACTTATTCTTAACGCTGTGGCGAATTATTGTTTACGCTGCGACATATTGAAGAATATGCCATGGCGTAAAACAATACGTTGCGACCTACGTCGTCCGCCGTGAAATTATCTCGCCGTCTCTCGGATTAAGAGCGTCTGCTAAATGCCTAAATTGTAGTGCACTGAGCGCCCAGCCTGAGGTCAGAGTACGTCCAGGACGGGTGGTCACAACACACGCTGCTGTTAAAGGAAGATCAGCATGAACATAAAGCTTGTCAATGTACGGAGGCACACAGTGCTGTAAAACATCAATAGAGGGTTGTGTTGGGACTCTGGACATGACAGTAACACTGACAGTGAAAACGTAACACTGGTTTCAACACAGCCATCTTTTTAGAGTAAATTGTGCTTCAATATGTTGACAAGCTTCATGGAGATGCTAATTTTCCTTTCCAGCTCGATTTGGCACCTGCCCATAGAGCCAAAACTACTAGTAACTGGTGTACTAACCATGGTATTACTGTGCTTAACTGACCAGCCAACTGGCCTGAGCTGAACCCCAGAGACATAAGACTGAACAATACAAATTCATTTACGGCTGTTATCAAAGCAAACCTGGGCTTCCATAACACCTCAACAGTGCCACTGGCTGATCACCTCCATGCCACGCCCCATTGATTAAATGATTTGTTCAAAAGTAGCCCAGACCAAGCATTAACTGCATAGATTAATATACTTTTCAGATGGTCGACATTTCTCTTTTAAAAATCTTTTTTTGTGGTCTCGTAAAATATTCTAATTCATTGTGATAGGATTTTTTTTAATTTTCATGAACTATACGCCAAAATCATCAAGATTAAAACAAAAAAAGGTTTTAAATACTTTACTGTATGCACAATGCATTGAGAATATATGAAAGTTTCACTTTTTGAATTATATTACGGAAGAAAATTAACTTGTGCTAATGCTCAGAGGTGGACAGTAACTAAGTAAATTTACTTGAGTGCTGTACTTATAGATTCTGAGGATCTGTACTTCACTTGAGAATTGTATTTATGATACTACTCTATTACTCTTATACTCAAGTACATTTCCAAGACAAATGTTTTATTGTTTACTCTTTAGTATGTCTATAAGAAGGCTGTAGAGTACTGGGTACTTTCAAGGAGTTGCATTGGTCACAGTAAAACTGTTTTGTTGCAAGGAGTTGCATTGGTGTGACATGTCCTTAAAACTGTTTAGTTGCAAGGAGTTGCATTGGTGTGACATGTCCTTAAAACTGTTTAGTTGCAGGTAGTTGCATTGGTGGTGGAGTCATTGTAAAACGGTTTAGTTGCAAGGAGTTGCATTGGTGGTGGGGTCACCGTAAAAATGTTTAGTTGCAAGGAGTTACATTTGTGGTGGCGTCACCGTAAAACTGTTTAGTTGCAAGGAGTTGCATTGGTGTGACATGTCCTTAAAACTGTTTAGTTGCAAGGAGTTGCATTGGTGATGGAGTCACCGTGAAACTGTTTAGTTTAATTGGAGTTGCATTAGTGGTGGAGTCACCGTAAAACTGTTTAGTTGCAATTGGAGTTGCATTGGTGGTGGAGTCACCGTAAAACTGTTTTGTTGCAAGGAGTTCCATTGGTGTGACATGTCCTTAAAACTGTTTAGTTGCGAGGAGTCGTGACTAGCTGCATTGGAGCGGTTTGGGCTTATACAGTAGGTAGAGTGGAACTGGATTCACGCCTGTTCTGCTCCGTAGCGTTAGGTTAGAAGGACCAGAGCTGGATTCACACCTACTCACTGGCATCAGGCATTAGTTAGTTTAAGTTAGAGTGGAACTCTTAATGGCGCGACCATTTGGCATCGGGCTGCGCCGCGCCACGCTGTGACAGACAGACAGACAGACAGACAGACAGCTGCTGCACGCATGGGGGCTGTTAGAGAGAGAGAGAGAGAGAATGAATGTGAAGGTGACAATGGATTCAACTTTATTTGACTGTTTGTTTAGCTGTGGGAGCCGACACGCTGTGGACTGATCCAAAATAGCCATTTATTGAAATGTGGTATCATTTATTATTACTGTCCCTCTAGACTGCAGTGGTTTTCAACCCTTTTCATATCAAGGACCATCATTATGTTATGATATATAGCGTCTCAGAGCCAAGACTTAGAATATTGTGTTGTCGTTGGATAAGACTTTGTCCACGCCCAATGTAGTCTTCAAATTACACCTTAACGGTTAAGGTGTAATTTGAAGACTCATTAAGGCTTAACCCATTCTGGACGGGAACCCCTTTTGGTATTTAAAGAAGAGCACACAAAAATAATAGTGTAGCAGAGTGGCTCACAGCCTGATGGTGGCGCTATAGTGTAACAGAGTGGCTCACCGCCTGATGGTGGCGTTATAGTGCCATCCCATTGTGACGAAGCACATTTCAATGTTTTTCTGCTTTATTTGCGCCAAATGCATGTTATTATTTATGTGAAGAAAGGTAACATGTGATGCTGAGTATTTAAATATTATCTTCTGTTTCTCAAGTATGGTAATGGGCCTTGTACAGGGGTGAGTGACAGCTGTCTGTGATTGGTTGATTGTCACCACCCAAGGTTATGAATAGAGGGAGTGACACAGGGGGACAGGAGATCGCACAACAAACAGAGTGCAGGCCTGCACAGAGGAGGAGAGGCGCCAGATAGCGTTTACAGTACGACCGCGATTTAAGGTGTAAACAAGCTTATCTGCAGCCATTGTCGTTGTAAAGAACAGTCGAGCCCAGCGGACTGGGCATCACGGGTGCCGCTGCCGAGGGGGATCGGAGTTGGAACGGAGGATAACCAGCCGGCGAGTGGAGGCTATCAGGGCTACTACGACTGCTACCGGTGAGACCGTTCCGAGGTTGTTCTGTGGATTGGATTACAAATATAGGGGTACCCCAAACACTTTCTTATTCATCTTGGATCGTTTTTTGGAGAAGAGGAACTTTGTGGTGCGTCGGAAGTTTGGGACAATGTTATATAGACGCTCGCGTGCGCGCGCCTCATCTTGAGGGGGACGCGGACATTATTATTTGCTGACTTTGGGGGGCTTTGAGAAGTAATTATTGTTTGTGGGTTTAAGTTTGTATGCTTGTTTATTTTGTTTAATAGGGAAAGAGACAGGGAGAGGCGTTACTAGCGAATTGTACTGTACTGTAGATTCTGTCATTCAGGTCTGGCTAACTCTCTATAAATAATTCTGAACATAACCCTACACGATCCCGCTTAATTTGTCCTTAGTGATTTTTGCCTTGCATGAGTAAAGGGGCGATTGTTACACCATTGGACTTTCACACGGGAGTTCGAATTAGAGACTGACACGGGAGTGGATTTCCACTCCTGTCCTGTCCCACTCCCACAGAAAAAATCCTGTCCTGTCCCAATCCTGGACCAGGGTAAAAATAAAAATCCTGTCCTGTCCCACTCCTGTAGAATGACTCCTGATCCCATCCCGCTCCCACTCGAGATGACTCCCACTCCCATCCCGCTCCTGTTTTTTTTTTTTTTTTTAATACTGCATTGTGCCGATTATAGACTACTCCAATAATAAGATGAACCCCATTTTTCAAGACTAATTAGAGAAAAAAGTACATTGAAATTCAATTAGTCTAGTCCCCGTCCCCGATAACAAAATAAATAGTCTTATATTCAGCACAATATGGTAAGTTACTCATTAAGGCAATGGATGGCGTTCTTATTTTTTTAAAGAGTATCGTTTCATGCCATTAAACAATGTGGCACCAGGAACAGTTAACGTGGTAAATGTAATGGTATATTATATATATACCATACGGCATATAATGCCTTAATCCAGTTTAAACAACAATCTTCAAAGGCCCCAACACATAATACCTTATACATACCTTGCTATGGTGGAATGTATGTCAGTTAAAAAACAAAACATTGGTCAGTCACACCACGCCTATGGTAACAGTACCTTAGTTGAATAAACCCAAACATGGTATTTAATGTTTTATTTTATTTTTTAAGACATTGTTTCCTTCTCTCAGTCCCTGTCGCAGGGTAAACAAAACGTATATAGCACATGGCTAATTGTACCGTGCCAGGGAGGAGGAGGAGGCGGAGCGGCTGTAACTTTCTCCAGGCCAATAATGGATTTAATCATTCCAAATAGGTCTCCATTCATTGCTACGGTCGACATGCTCGTCTCACTGTCACTCGCTTTTAGTTTTGACTAACGCAAGCGCAAAGCAAAGCTATTGCTGCGCTGTGCAGAAGAGACATTGAAGTTGAAGTGAATGCGCAAGATTTGCGACATTGAGGGGGGCAGAAAACTGAGCGCTCGAGCACTGTTCATGCAGCCTGGAGTTCAGAGGAGTGGGACTAGCTGGAGTTTGATAGTTGAGATTGTAGAGCTTGTAGATCTGTCTGTTTTTGAAGCTCCGGTGTCAGGGTAACAATAAGAAATTATAGGCAGAGATGAAGTGAAGTTGAACAGCCAAGCAGCAGCAAGCTACGCTACGCTAAGCTAACATCACCACCACCATGGCTGGTGTTGTGTTAGCTTAGCAGCTAAGCCTTAGCTTCTTGCAATGCTATAGCGTTCTCACTGCGGTCTCACGGTGCAGGCACTGTGGGCTGCTGCTTGGAGAGGAGAGGCTACAGGCGGCTCAGCGGCTGCTATGACCAAATTGATTGTGTGCAACATGACAACTGTTTTAAAGTATTGTACAGTGACAACTATTGAAACTTTATTGTAAACAAACACTGCGGTCCACCCAGCTCCACCCCCCTGGCTACAGCAGGCAGCCAGCAGTGAGCCTGAGCACCGCGGCGAGCGTTTCCTTCCTGAAAATGATCATTATGATTCTAGATAGATGGCATTCCCGCTCCTGCACGCTCCCGTTGATTTTCATTCCCGTCCCGTCCCGATCACGGGATTAATAAAAAAATTAATCCCATCCCACAGGATTCCCGCGGGAATCACGTGACCCACGGGAATCCCGACAAAATGTCACTCTCTAGTTCGAATCCCAGGCGTTACACACACACACACACACACACACACACGCACACACACACACACACACTCTTTAAAGAGAGAGAGAGAGGGGGGGGTCGCGTTAGCATCAAGCTAAGCGTACGTTCGTGGCGGCGGTGGGAATGGGATCATAATCTGCATTGGACTCAACAACTTACTTTGACTGTTCTTTGTGCTGGATTGGAGCAGTTGAAGGAAATAAAGAGGAATATATCCATTTGAAACACGGGCTCCGCCATGACACTAGTCACACAGTAAACAAACTTGCGCGTCACCACGTGTAGTACACACACACACACTTCCGGCGCACAGAGGCTGCACGCTGCACGCCAGTGCTCCGAATTGTTTGTTCGTTTGGAAAAAGTTTGTTAATAGTTACAACTTCGATCTGCTTTTTCAGTTAACTTGTTTGCAATATTATGCTGTCGGTGCCGTGAGGCATTCGGTCTATGGACAGAGTCAGAACGCTAAGAAGCAGCGGGGACTCAATCACCGCAGACATGGCCAAAGATAAAGACAAAGACAATGTTGCACAAGAGCTCAGAAAGCTTACCGCAAAAATAGATGAGATGAATGGAAACATCAGAAAAGAACTCAACAGCAAAGTGGATCAACTTCAATCAACTATTCAGAAAAGGACCAGGACCAGGTTCTGGCCGAGATGTCTAAAGCAGAGAGATACGCGCTCACATGGATTTGGAGATTGGGCGCCTGGAAACACGCATTGACGTCTTGGAAGGAAAGATAGAGAGAGGATCCGCCATCGCATGCAAGCCACGGTTTAATCCACACGTGTCGATTGTCATAACGGGTCTCTCCGAGGACGACGGGGAAGATCTCCAGCTGAAGGTGTTGCGGCTGGTTTCGAAGGGCCTCGACAGTGAGGCCGTGCCTGTTGCGGTGGAGAAAATGCGCAGCCGCGGAAGGGCTTCGGGGCTGGTGAAGGCCGAGTTCAGCTCAGTGGAGAAGGTTGCTCTACTGCGGAAAAAGCAGGGACTACGGGATCAACCGGAATTCGCCAAAGTGTTTATGAGATCAGCAAAATCTGACACTGACAGGCTGATCGAAATCAACCTTAAAACGCTGCTCAAGGAGATCCTGGGAGGCGCAGACTTCTTTGTTGCTGGAAATGGACGCCTACGGAGGAGAGAATCGGTCGGGGGGGTCGGAGTTTGCTGAGACGGTTCGGGTTCACGTTCACGATGAACCTGGGCCGAGCGAGACGGCTCAAGCCTACGAGGAAAGTCATCAGGACTGAGGCACTACCCGTCCCCTACTGGAGACACTAACATTGGCTCACTGGAACATTAATGCCTGGACTGATCTGAACAGTAGGTTACGCACCACCGTACTAATATCTTTATCACCTGATTTCATTTCCTTAAACGAAACCCATTTATCTGGAGAGCAAAATATTTATTTAGAGGGTTATGTTTGGTATGGACATAATAGAAAGACACACGTCAAAGCACCAAGAGGTTCAGGAGGTGTGGGTGTATTTATCAAGTCATACCTTTTCAGTATATTTGAAATAGAAATAGTTGATAAATTAGTGGATGGAATTATAGGGATCCGTTTTACGCACAAACCCTCTGATTATAGCTTTGTTTTGTTTTCCTGTTATTTACCACCAGAAATGTCCCATTGGGGTAGAGACGCGTCTTCCTTCTTTGCCCATTTATTAAGCCAAATGTATTTATTTTCACACCTTGATGCGACATACGTCTGCGGAGATGTATATGTGATGTATTTTATTTTACTTTATGATAATGCTTATTTCTGTTTTTGTTTTGATCAAATACTTTGTAACTTCTGTGTGGGAAGTGAACTTGATATTGTTTATTTATGTTGTTGGTGTTTTATAATCCCGTAAGGGATGGGTCTTAAATGACAAGACACGAAAATAAAAATTCATTCATTCATTCATTCATTCACACACGCACACGCACACACACACACGTTTAATATTGCTGTATAATGCATATTCCTGTTGATGTTTGCGGCTACATTTAAAACGAGGGCCTGTCCGCCACCTCAACCGTACTCCGAGTTGAAATAATGACGAGTCAATAAACAGAGCAAAGCATGAACTACTAGATAATTAATTACGTGACAATAGTCACATAAGTAGAGTTCAGACAGAACAATACATGTAGCGCCTCGAGGAAATGTCTGAAATGTACAGAACCTTTATTGGGGAATTACATTTCTGGAAAAAAATGGACAAATGAGGGGCACGGTGGCAAAGTTGGTAGTGCTGTCGCCTCACAGCTAGAAGGTTCTGGGTTCGATTCCCGCTCGGGGCACTGTGGGTGCTGGCGGCGTGTTTCCTCCTCCGCGTCATCAGTGCCCACACCCGAAGGCGGGGTTGATGAAAGGGCCTTTCTGTGTGGAGTTTGCATGTTCTCCCCGTGTCCCCTAGGCTAGGTACTCTCACAAAAACATGCAGTGATCCTGGTCTCTAAACTGCTTCCCCCTGGCCAGCCGGGGCGCCTGATGGAGGGGAAAGGAACTGGTTGGAATAACGTGTTCCTTCCACGCGCTACGTCCAACAAGGGAAACTCCCCCCTGTCAGGTGTAAAGGAGCAACTTGGACACTCAAGCATGAAGGAAGCATGAGTTAAGTCCGTTGCTCTCCCCAGGTTGGCGGAGGATGTGTAGAGCCCATGATCACATTAGATGATTGACACAGGGGTGAAAATGGGTTACAAAATTGTGGGATAAAAAATATAAGTAAAAAAAAAAAAATTGACAAATGGATCTGACATATCTCTATCTCTCTCTCTCTCTCTTACATGTGTGTTCTGCGGTTGACTCCACATCCGTTCATCTCTACAGGTGAGTAACACAGCTACTGTAGCCTACTGTATATGCTATGGTGTGTGTGTGTGTGTGTGTGTGTGTGTGTGTGGTTGGTTGGTAGAAAACGGTGTGTGTGTATTGTGGAGCAGCACCCAGCCTAAGTTTTTCACAATGCTTGTATGTGACAAAGATCTTGAATTAAGACGCAGAGAGAGGAGTTCTAGGTAACAACAATGCCATTTGTATTTTTAATACTGCAAGTTCAATGCTTACAAATACTGCAAGTTCAATGTTACAGCAACCCACACAATGTAGTATCATCAATATTTCAAACGAAAACAAATAGAAAACAAAAAATGTTTAATAAGATAAGCCCTTAACAGAGTTCTGCCGCTCACCGGGGCACATTTTGCGCAGCAGCCAGGTTGCCATGACAACGATACAAATGACACTCACACGTGCGTACTGAGAACTTAACGTCTCAAACAACATTTCAGATGTCTCAAACAAACCCGGGTCAGCTGAATAATAATTATAATAACAAATAGAAATTGGACTCACCAAAAAGTTGTCCCACGGCCTCATGAAACAAAACAAACAATACATCCACCTGTTGGTCTGGGACATCTGTCAAAAAGGCTAATCTACTCGCTGTGGCTATCACGGACACTGATGCCGTCCTCCTCTGTCTCCTCTTTAATTATTGTCACCGGGCCGTCTCTCTTGCATTGAGGAAGATTAGTGTATTAACGTGGGAAGGATGCAGACTTGAACGCTGCCGAGTGACTGTGTTCCCTGCCAGGGAAAATACACGTTTGCTGGGAGTGCTGGTTGCTGGAATCGCCAGGTAGGTCTTGGAGAGTTTAGCAAGACGGGGGAAACGACCCTCTGGGGAGTCCTCTGACTCTGCCGCCGGTGGCTGGGTACTCCATCCAGTCACTCCTTTTCCCGGCTCCGTATTAAATCCTGGCTTATATCCTCTTCTCTTTCTGTGGGTTTTAGTTGCGGCGCTACATGTGGCGTGCGGTCCGTATAAGCCTGGGGGAATATGACAGAGGTGTCAGCATGATAATTCACAATAGTGGCATAGAGTGACAGTGAATTATAGTGGTTCTCGACTCACCACCCTAGGAGTCTAACGACGTGCTGCCTCACCCCCCGGAGTGTAATCTCCTCTGAGGCAGAGAGAGCTCAGTTTTGTACTGTCGGCCTCCCCTGATGGGCGAATACCTGTGACGCGCATCTCAGCTGGTCGAACAGGTGACGAGGTATATACCTGGCTTACAAAACCACTCCCAGTGGTTGGTGTGTTCCTCTCCTGTCTCTCTGCCTCTGCTGGCCTCCGGGGGTTCTCTTACCTGGGCGATGATTTACCATCGAGACACCACAACGTGTCCGAGCACGGAAAGCTGAAACACCTCGCCAATACAACCTTCCCTGTGTTTCTTCACTAGTCCAATCCAGAAGAACACAGTTTTCCGGCCACTACAGAGCTGACAATGAGGTTATATCTTCCCTTTTTTTCTGGAATCCTGCCTCAATGCAGACCAGAGGTAGAATACTGTCGTTCCCTGATCACTAATAGGGACACTTGCATCAGTAAAGCAGGGACTGGGGGTGGCAATGAAGGCCTTACTATACAGTCATGACCTGAAGTCAGCTTGTGTGGTACCTGGCCTTACTGCAGTCATGACCTAAGTCGGCTTGTGTGCTTCCTGGCCTTACTGCAGTCATGACCTGAAGTCAGCTTGTGTACTACCTGGCCTTACTACAGTCATGAACTGAAGTCAGCTTGTGTGGTACCTGGCCCTAATACAGTCAGTTTATTTAATTTGGACGGATGATATTTTTGTGTCATGCACCCAAGGCGCACAGCCCACATGGACTTATAGGACACACCATACAAATCATTGCTTCAATATTGCATTGTGTACAAGAAACAGTTTTTCTTTCTTTTTTTACACAAACAAAACATTCTACCTAGTTTTTTCCCACGCTTTGCATAAAAAGTCTGCTAAAGCAAAAATACCTTTCCTAAAACAAAATTCCAGTTTTTCGTAGTCCTCTAACCAGAAAAAGTTAGCACAGATGGTTGTCATTTTACAAAAGAATACATGTTTTAATTCTTCATATAATGGGCAGTAAAACGATATATTTCACTTTCAATTTCTTTCAAATCACACACTAGACACACTCTGTCCTCCTCAGGAGTACCATTGAATCTACCCGTTGAGATCATGTCATCATCTTTGGGGGTGAGGGTGAATCCACTGACCTGTTCATCTTAGACTTCATTCCTAGCCTCAAGACATTATGTAAGCTAGCAGTTATTCAGTATGGTCAGGATCAGTCTGAACTCCCACACAAAATCAGCTGGGAGCTTAACTCTGACCGATTGAAAATGGATGGTCTGCTCACATCCCCCCGGGCCATGGGATATAGTCTGTTCACATCCCTCTGGGCCATGGGGTGTAGTGTGTTCACATCCCCCCGGGCCATGGGGTGTAGTGTGTTCACATCCCTCCGGGCCATGGGGTGTAGTGTGGTCACATCCCTCCGGTCCATGGGATCTAGTCTGTTCTAATAACTATAGGTTAAAAAACGTAACCCCGGTTCTTTTTTATTACAAGCGAGGTGACTCACACTGGGAAAGAGCGTCATCTGGCGTGATCACAGAAGCATTACATGATAAGTGCCCAGACAATTTGATTGGCTCGATGTAAACCACATGGTCCCTGCATGGCCCACCCTCCCAACTTATATTCAGGGCCCGTGGTTTACTCTGGCATTCAAGATAACATTTGCACCTTCTCGTTGAAGTGAACAAGAAGCGCGTTTTGTCGAGTCACCTCGCTTGTATTATTAAAGAACCGGGGTTACCTTTGTAACCTATAGTTCTTATAATTAATAATACGCTCAGTGACTCGCACTGGGAACATAATAAACTCCCTTATTTGTAATCCCGAAATCACAGTTTAAGGGTTATCCCCTGTCTGGAAGCTACACTGAGGACTGCATGTCCCAGGGACGATGCAGCCCCATTCAGTCTATAAAATCTAGCAAAGGTCAAATGTGATTGTTATGATGGTAAACTACTTACTGGACCCTAGTCTGGTTCTGACAGACCGGTCTTGTGTGTGTGTGTGCTGAGGTGGTGTGCGACGACCTGGTTGTATCATTCCTTGGTTCGGCGGCGGACGGACGGACAGGCCGGCCCGGGAGAACAATAACATGACACCAGACAGTATCACGCTAAGACGCTCACAAAGTTTATTACATTAACAGAATCATATATAGCTCTGGATCCACATGTCCTCATGACAGGCTGTTACTCTCCAGGCAGTACACAATACATATCAAGTACATTGTATATTCACGTACAAGTACATTGTACAAGTACACAGCATGTTGTATATTACAACGGTGATGACCAACTTGCAGCAGTACAAACATCCTGAATCGAGACTCCTCTACAGAGAGCCCAGGATGCAGACATACCTCTTGTAGAATGTGCCCTAAGCCCCTCAGGAGGCAACATTCCTTGTACTGGTATAAGAAATCTGTATGGCCATTGAGAGAGCCTTACTTTCGTCTCTGCGCAGTGGTAGTTACCACGGATGGCCGTATAGGAGAGGCATTATTTCTGATATCCAGTGGCCCCATCTCGGAGCCACCAGAAGTTCTAGGCCCTGAGCTCTCACTCTCTCCAATGTGGGAGAGATCAGGGACAGTGGGGGGAATGCATACAACAGTCCTTTCGGCCAACTGTAGGGCATCCAGCCCTAGAGGGTTCGCTCCTTGTATGGAGAAGAACAGTGGGCACTTTGTGTTCTCCTCTGAATCGAACAGGTCCACTTGCGGCTGGCCAAATCTGTCCCAAATCTGGGCCACCACCGTGAGATGTAGGGACCATTCCCCGTAGTGACATGCACCCCTGGACAATAAGTCCGCCCCCCTGTTCTAGGTAGTTTTTATGGGAGGTCTGTAGACCGATATCTCACACACCTCTGACCCTATTCCCATCACCACGCCTTCCGAGACAGAGCGCACATCCTTCCATTGTTCCATGTCACGCATTCGTCTGTAACAACGGTGATTGCTGGGTACATGCAGCGATCACATCCGAAATGGTCTCATATACAGTCTGCCTAGTTGTATTAGCGATATAGCCGTCGCCACGAGTATATTCTCATGCACAGTTTGACACTCGACTGCCTCGTTGAAATATTGCTACACATTTCCTGAATGACGTAATCCTGTCCTGTGATAGACGGGCCATAAACGTGATTGAATCCAACGATATGCCTATGAATCTATAATTCGTGTCGGCACCATCTTGCTTTTCTCGTGATTTATATTGAAACCCAGAGAAATCAAATGATTCACTACCAACCTGGTGTGTTGATGTGCCATCCGTCTGATGCTTGCGAGGACCATCAGATCGTCTATGTCGTCTATCGTCTCAGGTCTAAGATGGGGCGTAGCCCGCCCCTTTTCTTTGGAACCAGGAAATACCTTGAGTAAAATCCGTTCCGACTCTGATCCGGCGCAACTTTCTGTATGGCCCAATTGTTTATTAGAGAGGCTATTTCTGTCTGAAGTATGTCGGCCGCCTGCCCATGCGCTTGAGAAAAAAATACTTTCTTGAACGTGGGAGGTTTTGAGGCAAACTGGAGTCTGTAACCCTGAGAAATAGTACGGACCACCCACGGATGTGCTTTGCATTCCATCCATTGTGGAAGGTCCCGCGCTAACGAGTTGTCTATTACTGCGAGGGTTTTTGGCAATGACATGGCGCCCCCTAGCAGGGGGGGGAATGGAATACTTTACTTTACTTTTCCCATTAGCACTTGTAAAAGCATGGCTATTCTTCCTGGAGTCCAGTACACAAAAACACAACACATCATTCACCACAACATACAAATACAATACACAAACATACAATGGTTCACTTACAAAGGATAAGAGTTACATCTCAAAACAATTGCAATTTTGCATTTTCATATGATTTCATCATAGAAAGGTTGGAAGGGGTTTCCCATAGCTCCATAGGTCCATATACATTTTTATACATATGAATCCCTTTTTCCTATGTTAACTAAAAAAACATCAAAAACAATAAACAAATATTAATTAAAATAAAAACACATCATTGGAATTAATAAGGTTAAACACAGATCAGTCAGGTTCATGAAATATTTTACCATGATTTTGAAACCTTCTTTTGTGTTTGCTTGTATTATATATCCTGGTAATGGATTCCACCCTACAACAGCTCTATACAGTTCTCTGTATAACTGATGTCCTCACTTAAGGTAAATTAAACCTTCCTTCAATTGCATGTCTTTCATGATTAGCAGAATGTTTTATTAAACTTTCATATTATATTTTTGGAGACTGTGACTTTTATGTTTCTGATGAAATTGACTAAGCAATAAGCGGACCTTTGACTAACAGTCAGCCATCTTAATCTATCATGCATATCTTTAACATTAGTTCTGTAGGAACAATTTAATGCACAACGTGCTGCTTTATTTTGAACAAATTGTAATTTATTTACATCCGTAATTGAGGCACTTGACCAAATGACAGTAATCAAGCTGTGACAGGAAGAAAGCATTTAGGACCTGCTTAATGACATCTGGTGGCAGACCTCTAGAAATTATTCTAGTGACTGATACAGCCCTTCCCATTTTACTGACAGTGTTGTCAACATGATTTGACCAGGATAAAGTGTTATTGAAGGTAATACCTAAAGGTTTTGTCTCATTTACTTGGTCAATGGGAATATTGTTTATATTTATATATTTGGTTCAGATCTCATCTGGTGCTTTGTTCCCATTAGTATTAGTAGAAGATCAGGCCATTTCTGAGGGAAATCTTCTCTTCCAATTATGCTGATGGCATCACTCAACTGTAGAACATAGAGGGCAAATGCTTGAATCTGCAAATGCCTGCTGCAGACAATAATAATGCACCCGTTAATGATGGCAGTCACAGAGCCGAACACAGGAAGGAAGGTGTACCTGTTTTTTAATCTGTTCCGGGCTGCTTAACATCAGATGTGAGCTTTGATTGTCGTCCGGTCCGGATCAGAGATTTTATTTGGTTCATCTTCAACCTTTGGGACAAAGATGATAATATTAAGAGGAACACATCTCAAACGAGGGCTGCCAAACACAATTGACATCTGATCTAGAGGTTAGACACTCACTATACGCCAGTTCCTCTTGATGTAGTTTTTACCAACATTGAGTACAAGTTTATTACTCTTCGCCCAGTCTACAATTTACTTCAATTAATGTTCTAAAATAGAATTTATCTCATATAGTAGTTGATCCCGTTGCATATATGGTTGAGTCGTCTGCATACATTTGAGCTTTTATAAAAATAGAAAACAATAGAGTCCCCAATCAACTTCCCTGAGGGACTCCGCAATTAACATGACTGACCTTAGACAAACTTCCATTCAAGAAAACAGTTTGCTTTCTGTCGCTTAAGTAACTCTCCATCCATTTTAATGCAGTTACAGTAAATCCATATTGTTTAGGTTTTTCAAATAACATAGAATGATCAATCAAATCAAACGCTGCACTAAAATCAAGTAAAACAGTCTTTTAATAAAGTTGAATCTGTATATAATGATTTCCTTTCCTAACACCGGTAACGAGCTAATATGGTGTTTACATTTGTTAAGCAGACACTCAACTTCATTAACAGTTTCTTTTTATTTGGAAAAGTAACATAGTTTACTATTGTTTACAACATGCTACAGCCTCAAACTTTGGTACATGGACGTAGACCATCAAGAGGAACAAGCTGTAATGGCTTAATTGCTTAAGCCCCGCCCCTCTGTATTCCTATTGGCTGGCCTTTAAACAGCTATAACTTTTGTTTGCAAAATGCTACAGTCTTGAAACTTGCTCCATGGACTTGGACCACCAATAGGAGCACGCTGTAAATGTTTAATTGCTTAAGCCCCGCCCCTCTGTCTTCCTATTGGCTGGCCTTTACACAGCTCTAACTATTGTTTACAACATGCTACAGCCTCAAACTTTGGTACATGGACGTAGACCATCAAGAGGAACAAGCTGTAATGGCTTAATTGCTTAAGCCCCGCCCCTCTGTATTCCTATTGGCTGGCCTTTAAACAGCTATAACTTTTGTTTGCAACATGCTACAGTCTTGAAACTTGCTCCATGGACTTGGACCACTAATAGGAGCACGCTGTAAATGTTTAATTGCTTAAGCCCCGCCCCTCTGTCTTCCTATTGGCTGGCCTTTACACAGCTCTAACTATTGTTTACAACATGCTACAGCCTCAAAATTTGGTACATGGACGTAGACCATCAAGAGGAACAAGCTGTAATGGCTTAATTGCTTAAGCCCCGCCCCTCTGTATTCCTATTGGCTGGCCTTTACACAGCTATAACTTTTGTTTGCAACATGCTACAGTCTTGTTAGCATTAACATGTTAGCATTAAAATGTTAGCATGATAGCATGTTAGCATTAGAATGTTGGTGGCAACGTAATGCGCAATAAACTAAGACAAAATACCCCATTGAAAGTCAATGGGGAGACCTGGCTCACATGTAACCAAATGGACCCTTCTTGAGGCTAAATGTCATCAAATGGTGGTCCGTGGCTCAAATGCTGCACAGACTTGGCAAGCTTCAGGCACCCAGTAAAATTTCTTGAAATTTTGTTTCTAGTTTTTTATATATTTGCCAATCCGATTCAAAACTTGTAGCGCTGCCACACATGTTAAGAAAAGGATATATTTTATTTATGGCATTTAAAAGTGTATGTCACATATATGTGACATACACATCCACAGATGGAAACACTGCCTCTGTCTGGAAGGGCCTTAAACAAATAACAAACTATAAACCGAAACCCCCTCAGACCACGGACAACACTCTCCTTGCAAATGAGCTGAACACGTTTTACTGCAGATTTGAAAAACAGTCTGCCCCCTCTGCTACTGCCGCACCCACCTCCCCCCCTCTCCAACCACACTCTCACTCATCCTCCCCCTCTCTATCCCCGCCCCCCTCTTCCTCTGCCCGCCCATACCTCTCTGTCTCAGAGAGAGAGGTGAACCGCCTGTTTAAGAGACAAAACCCCCGGAAGGCGCCCGGACCGGATGCTGTCTCACCCTCCATCCTGAAGTTCTGTGCTGACCAGCTGTCCCCTGTGTTCAGTAACATCTTCAACTCCTCACTGGAGCGCTGTCAGGTACCAGCCTGTTTCAAAGCTTCCACCATCATCCCTGTCCCCAAAAAACCCAGGATCACAGGCCTAAATGACTACAGACCCGTCGCCCTGACCTCTGTAGTTATGAAGGTCTTTGAACGCCTCGTCCTTGCCCACCTGAAGGACATCACAGAACCTCTCCTAGACCCTATGCAGTTTGCATATAGAGCCAACCAGTCCGTGGACGACGCGGTCAACATGGCTCTACACTACGTCCTGGAACACCTGGACACTGCGGGGACCTATGCCAGGATTCTGTTTGTGGACTTCAGCTCGGCGTTCAACACCATCTTGCCTCCCATACTGGAGAGTGGCCTCTCTGCGCTGCAGGTGCCTGACTACACCTGCAGGTGGATCACAGACTTCCTGTCCAACAGGACTCAGCGGGTGAAGATCGGGAAGTCCATCTCCGAGCTGAGGACCATCAGCACCGGCTCCCCCCAGGGCTGTGTCCTGTCTCCCCTTCTGTTTTCCCTCTACACCAACTGCTGCTCCTCCAGCCACCAGTCGGTCAAACTTCTGAAGTTTGCAGACGACACCACCCTGGTAGGGCTCATCTCCAGGGAGGATGAGTCTGCCTACAGGAGTGAGATCGACCTGCTGCTGACCTGGTGCA
Organism: Protomyctophum bolini; assembly: GCF_963924005.1. Taxonomy (NCBI): domain Eukaryota; kingdom Metazoa; phylum Chordata; class Actinopteri; order Myctophiformes; family Myctophidae; genus Protomyctophum; species Protomyctophum bolini. Next base: position 50,896,914 of record NC_137866.1, read on the forward strand.
CCCAGAACAACCTAGAGCTAAATGCTCTGAAGACGGTGGAGCTGATTGTGGACTCCCCCCCCATCATATTGGGAGGCACTCCAGTCGCCACAGTGGAGTCATGCCGCTTCCTCGGGGTGACAGTCTCTCGGGACCTGAAGTGGGGGCCCAACATCGACACCCTCACAAAAAAGGCCCAGAAGAGACTGTTTTTTCTGAGACAGCTGAGGAAATTCCACCTCCCAAGGACCTTGCTGGTTAATTTCTACACTGCCATCATAGAGTCCATCATCACCCTCGCCATCACTGTTTGGTTCCCCGCTGCAGCGGCCAAGGACAAGGCCAAGCTGCAGTGGGTCATACGATCAGCAGAGAAGGTAATTGGCTGCCCTTTGCCCCCCCCTCGAGGCCCTGTTTAGGAGTAGGGCTTTGAGGAGGGCCAGGAAGATCATGGCTGACCCTGCACACCCAGGCCACAGTCTTTTTGCCCCGCTTCCCTCAGGCAGGAGGTTGCGGTCCCTAAAGACTACGAAGGCCCGACATTCAAACAGTTTCTTCCCCATGGCTATCCGGCTCCTCAACGCTGCTGGTGATCCCCTGACCCCCCTTTATCCCCTGACCCCCCTTTATCCTCCCTCCACCCCCACTCAGAGTGGAATGGACTGGTCACTTGAACTCTCTGCACTTTATATTTATTCACTATGTTGTTTTTGCACTGTCTTGTCCTGTTTTGCACTTGTCCTAATGTTGTAACTGCACTCTGCTGTCCACCAAAGCAAATTCCTAACATGTTTAATGGCAATAAAGTCTTCTGATTCTGATCTGATGTAATAATGGTCCTTAATTAACGCCATCCCTTAAGGGTAAGGCCCTAAGATGTTTTATTTTGTTATTGTTTAAGGGGTGTTTTGAAAGCCTATGTTATGATTTGAGGCGATTGTTTTGATTGGTGGGTCCGAGGCTGTCTGACGCACTACAACATAGGCGTTGGTGGCCGGCCCGCGGGAGGAATGAAACGAGAGAGGCAAACCATCCAGGAAGTCCACAGGAGACCTGGATCAGTTTGATCAATTATGTATTAAATAATAAACTCTGCTCGAACGCTATAGGTGGAAAATAGCTAAGGCCCACACTGCAGCGCACTATACTGCAACACAGAAAAGACTGGGTGAGACCGTTTATATTTTCTTTTATACCCCGCGGAGGATCCACTGTTGTTGTTTTCCTTTGGAATCATTACATTTGGATTACATCGTTTCTGGGGATCCCTTTTCCTTTTTGGATAACTTTTTGGAGTGACATTTCGGTTTTCCCTTGTTCTGGGACGTTTGGAGCCGTTTGGATTTACGGAGCGATAAGGAACAATAGGAGCGTGCGGGCGTGCACGAGACGCGGACTTTAATTACTATTTTCTTACAGACCTATCTAATAAACTATTTAGCGGGCGTGCGTGCGTGAATCGCGGACATTCGGTTCAAACGGGTTTCATAACTTTCAGCTCATTCATTTTATTTTGTGAGCGTTTACACCTGTCTGTATTATCAGTATTATTTCATTTGGTTGGATAAAGAGCCACATAACTTCATCACAACTTCGCTGTGTTCTCATGAGTTTGTTTGCTGTGTGTCTATTGTCTATTCTACAACAGGTCGTTAAGAGGAAGCAATCTGATTGGTTGAAACAGCCTTCTAGCCGTGGCTCAAACCAACACCATTCACCACCTAGCCCTGGGCCTAATCACATTGAATAAATCACTCCGCACCTCTCGCGCACCTGATAAGACTCATATCAACAGCTGCGCGCCTGCGTCACTCGTAGCCTTTACTACCCTAGTCCTACTAGAGGGAAATTCAAACATCCAGCACCCCGTTCAAAAATGGATTATAGTGCTAATTTTGATTTATTGGGTGGACTTACTTGCGATGAATGGTTGGAAGAAGAGGAAGAGAAGGAGAACGCAAAACCAAACGAGAGATATGTTGCATTGTCAAATGAAGAGCTCGACAACATGGAGAAGTCTAGGAATGAAGTCAGTTCAGCTAGGTCAACTACTTGGGCTGTGAAGTGTTTCCGGGACTATTTGCTAAACAAAAAACAAGACGTGGATTTTGCTATTACAAAAGAGCATCTCAACAGCATTCTCAGAGAGTGTTATGGCTCGGTTAGAAATGGCCAGGGTAAACACTACTCCCTCAGTAGCTACGTTGGGTTGAGAGCTGGCATTAACCATTTCATCAACGACTCTCCTCTTAGCGGCCGTAGGAATCTGGAGGCCCATTTCAAGGCCAAATATGAGGCCCCCATATACCTATGACATAATTATTTTGTTGATACAGCCGTATTGATACTATCACACGCAGCCATTACTCTCGACAATAAAGCAACAACACCACCTCTCTTCATCCTGTCGTCCCTTCACAAATTAAAGTGCACATTTTACCAAGGTTATTTACATAAAATAGGTGTAACTTAACATTGTGGGAGAGAGCAAGGCAGTGAGTGAGCGAGATAGAGGGGGCCAAGAGTGGCCCTGACTGACGCCTGACGTTCAGTTGGAGCTTGGAGGCCCCCCTGAGGGTGGAGGCCCGTTTCAATTGAAACTGGTGAAACATAGCTAAGGCCTGCTATGTAGCCGGGCATGGTGTATTATGAAGGACGAATTCACGAATTCACAACGGCAAACAATGTCTTTAACAGAATGATAAAGTCTCTGAGGAGAGCAGGCCATGACAAAACTGAACATAGACCCGCAATTACTGAAGAGGACCTGAAGATAATACGGAGCTCGGAGGCTATGAACACAAACACACGACGGGGCTTGGTAATTAAAGTGTGGTTCGACATCCAACTTAATTTCGGGAGGAGAGGAAAGGAGGGTCTTAGGAGTCTTCTACCACATTCATTCATTCATTATCAAACGAGATACAACAGGTAGGTTAATCAAATAGCTAAGCTGTCGTTGCATATAAAAAATGTAGAAAACATGATCAAACATCCTCCTAATCAGTCCCATTTTCTTTTTAAAGGCGCAAAATATGTGACACTTTCCTTCAATGAAGAAACAAAGAACCACAAGCAACATTATGAAAGGGATCGTCAAAGCAGAAGAGGCTGTATGTTTGAAGACCCTGGGAATCCATTGTGTCCAGTTGCATCATTTGAAAAATACCTATCTAAAATGCCCAGAGGCTAAGGCGTTTTATCTCCATCCAAAGAGACCAGCACAGCTGGATGAATGTGATGTGTGGTACTCATTGGAGCCAATGGGTGTAAATTACCTGAGTTCCATGCTAAAACGTATCTGCGAGCAAGCGGGCACATCCATGATTTACACAAATCACAGCATCAGAAGCACTACCATTCAGAAACTGGCTGAGTGTGGGCTGGAAGCCAGAGAAATAATATCTGTTAGCGGACACAAGTTAGAGAGTTCTTTACACAGCTACTGGGCACCTTCTCTCGATAACAGAAAGCAGTGGAGCAATGCGCTAGGTGGGGGAAACTGCTCTACAGCCTCACCGGCTGCTAAACGACAGAGATCCAACATGGATTCAATGGACAGCACCGCTGCTTTCACCAACTGTGCCTTTAATGGGAGTGTGCAATTTAACGTCTATAAATAGGTGAATACCGTATACTAGTAAGCCTATCCTCATGTAAAAAAGAAACTCCAAAAAACTGATGTAATGTAACCTACAGTAAATATTCTTTCAGCGATTTTCTTAGTTTTAAGGGTAACTGTTGTAGAATTGCAATATTACACTCGAGGGTGTTGTTTAACGTGATTATTGCCACTTCATTGTCGTGGCAATAATCACGTTAAACAACACCCTCTCGTGTAATATTGCTTAATTAAGCTATTCCTGTCATTCTACATTAAGCAGTTGTGTCAAAAGGAGATCAGTCACTAACCCGTAATATAAAAAAGAGTAGCAGTTCATTTTAATTATCAAACCGTTACAAACTTAATCGCTGTTTGTTTTGCTTAATTTCTTAGTCTCATTGCTTCTTTTAATTCAGTGTCCAACGAGGGTGACTTCATATTCCTTACTGTGTGTTTTATTAGTGGAGCATGTTTTTCACTAATTTGTAGAAGTAAGAAATTAAATACCTCAAGTGTATGATATCTCACAGCCTATGCTGTGTACTTGATAATAAATTAGACCTCTAGCTCCTCTATATGTTACAAAAACGTTGGGAAAAGCAGTCAAAGCTAGAAGAATATGCATTGGTACTTAAAAATGTGTTCAGTTTATTTAGTTTAAACATAGTAGTGTGGACAGGCAGTGGTCTCTCTCATTAAACAGACAGAGAGATTCTAATCCTCTTGCTCGTAGCGGGGAAGTGGAGGCGACGGCTCTGGGCAGTGGTGGTGCTCTGAAGCGGCCTCAGGAAGTAACCTGCTGGTCATACGGGCGGTGGTGGAAAGAAGACGCTGATGTGCGGTATCGCCTTGTTCTCCTCGGAGCAGCGCTCTGTCGCTGTGGTCATTGTTTTCTTGGAAAGGCCCTTGTGGTTAATGGCTTGGTCCAGAACAATCTTTGAGGGTGATCTACAAACGGGAGTGCCAAGCTCTCAAGGTCCCAAAGAAAGACGTCCTGAAACTCAGACTCTTCCAGGCACGACTTGCATCCTCTCTCATTCTGGTGGACACTGCAGTCAGAACGCCAAAGAGGGGACGGCCATCTTCAGCTCAACTGGAAGAGAGTCCAGAGAGCCACACTCCATACAAGGAGGCATGACCGCATCACCCATCAGATGTGCGCAAAGATCAAGTTGGACACTTCCCAGTGAAGACACAGAAAGGGCGCTGCAGGAATACTGGTTGTTCAGGTCACACCATTGTGGGCTGCAACAAGTGTCATGTCCGCCTGTGCTTTACAGGAGAGAAGAACTGTTTCTGGGACTATCACAACTGAATTGGTTGATTGGGTGAGGGAAGTGCAAATCAGTGAGTTGGCCAGACAGTATTATGTGACCACTGACCAGTGAAAATGGTTTAGGTTATTAGATTTATTTACTACTACTAGTACTATTTACTACTATTTTGTTATTTTGTTCTTTTTTACTTACTTTACTACTAGTACTATTTACTACTTGTACATATTTTAATTTTGTTCTTTTAATAAAATTGATTAAAAATATGGCTTATTATTCATAATTGATCTGAGGCCAAATAATAAACCATATATGAATGAATAAATTAATCCTTAAGTTGTTTTAGTGAAGTAATTACACATTTACCATGTTATCCATAAAAATGTCCTATAGGAAATTTTGCTATCTGATTGACCCAACGTTGCTAACCTTAACCCTAACCCTAACCCTATAGCAACATTTTCATAAAAACTTACCAAAAGATTAAAAAAAACAAACATTATATGTTCCTCTTCCACGTACTCCTACAAGACCATCTGAAAGTTTTTTTTTTTTTTTTTTTTACAGAAGCTGCCATTTTCGTTCACGAAAATATATTTTAAAATATCTAGAGCTGATTTTTTTCATTTCCTTTTCTGCTAAGCAACAAGCTATATATGCTTAGAGGTTTTGTATTTATATTAGGATAAATGTGCGGGACTGTAAAGACGACACACGTGATGTAAATGAACTAGCATAATGTGTTCTCTCCACCGCATAGAGACTTGAAATGACTCAGGGAAAAATTAAGATCTGAGAAGCAGCATCAGAGGCAGACCAAGAGATGCAGGCAGACAGAGGCAGACAGGGACGTGCAGATAGTGTTAGAGGGGGAGGGGCTGAAATCCCGTAAGAGGGCACATAAATAGCAGATCTACAAGCTCACAACGTGTCACATTGTGAGCTTGTAGATCAGCTATTTCCGGGGCGCAACCCAGCACTCTTAGATGCAGTGTGTAACGACATGGATTTCGAAACAAATTTGTTCAAAGCTAAATGCTGTGTTCAAGTTCAGGAGACTTCAGGAATAAACACAATTCTCCTGAATGAGGGTTGTCTGGAGAGGGCAGTTGTTTTACAGATGGGTAAAAGGGCAGGGGCTGAAGCCCCCTTTGATGTCTGCGTGCATGTCCCTGGAGGCAGATCTGTTCCTTGGAACACACAGAGACATTTATAGTAGGACTTGTTATACAATGGGAACATTCTGCATACAGACTAATTTATACTTAGAAGTGAAACATGTGAGTACTTTGTTTCACCACTGCACGCACGCACGCACACACACACACACACACAGCCTAATTGGGTTCGGAAAGATGTCGTGCACACACTGCGTGGAGACAGCCATCTCTCTCTCTCTCGCCCACTATCTTTTCATACTCCCCTGTTGCATTATTCATCTTTGTACTTTTCTCAACGTAGTACAGCAGCAGCACCACTGTGTGTGTGTGTGTGTGTGTGTGTGTGTGTGTGTGTGTGTGTGTGTGTGCGTGCGTGCGTGCGTGCGTGCGTGCGTGCGTGCGTGCTACTGAACTCTCGCTACACAGACATGTATTAATGTGTTGCTGATAAAATGTGAGCTTGGCTGCATGGGATAAATATGATGATAAGTACAGCAGTACTGCTGTACAGCAGCAACATACTCTCTTGATTTTGAAAGAATGCATGAATGGGACCAGAATGGAAACAAGACCACAAGGTGTTTCTTCGGTGCTATCCTTTTGGACCAAGTGCTTAAAGGACACTTCACCACTTTTCAGCCTATCTTCATATAAGTTGTCCTTACTAATGTTCATGATAAAATGCCACCATCTTCCACTAACTAAGTTACACCTAGCTATATGTTTAAGCATTTATTTCACATGACTTCTCTGGACTCTAACATTACACCTAGCTACATGTTGATTTCAGCTCTGATATTTATTTCAGACATGCTCTAGTATGTGAAGAGTCTGCCTGTGCTATTAACTAATTTAGAATAAAATCAGTTTTTCTCCTCTCCTGAACAGTTAAGTCTTGTCGCCACGACTGTCTCTGTATCAAATAGTCACATATTATAATGTAAACAAACACATGCCTCTTTCACAGGCACTCTGCTAGTGTAGCAAACACACTGACCTCTTTCTGCAGCGAGGTGCTATTTTTAGCCCTGCTCACCACCCCCAACCCCCCCAGACACACATACTGCTGTGAAAATATTCCAGTAGAGTACAAGTACTCTCCCTCACTGTCCACTCTGCCCTCACAAACCCATATAACCTGCACACACACACTCACACTCACACTCACACTCACACACACTGTGTGTGCACAGGCCCAATGGGGTGCCTACATGGGTCTACACACAGGTAATGCCATTAAAGCGGATGTCATGATCATTTGGACTCCATCTCCCACGATGCACTGCTGTAAACACCACATGGAATAATGGATGAACTAATGAACTAAATGCTGTTCTGGAAAATTCAGTGGTGGAAAAACTACTAAAATGAAGGAGTTTAGGGAGTGTAGGGAATGAGGCATTACCCCAGGTGAAGGAGTTCAAGTATCTCAGGGTCTTGTCCACGAATGACGGGAGGACAGAGAAGGAGATCAGCCGGAGAAACAGAGTGGCAGGGGCGGTATTGCAGTCGCTGTACCGCACTGTTGTGACGGAAAGAGAGTTGAGCCAGAAGGCAAAGCTCTCTATCTACCGAGCAATCTTCGTTCCTACTCGTATCTATGGTCATGAAGTGCTCCTACTCTCACCTATGGTCATGAAGTGTTCCTACTCTCACCTATGGTCATGAAGTGTGGATCATGACCGAAATAATAATACATTCGTTTATTCAGACGGGGGGCTGGCATCTCCCTTAGAGAAGTTCAGTGTCATGATACGTGACGTTTTCTGCTGTGTTTTTTAGTGTTCCTTGTTCCTAGTTTGGGTTAGTGTTTTACTGTTCTGTTGTGCTCCTTTATTTTGTATTTTGTGTCCTGGTTTCCTTTGTGGTTACTGTTACCTGTCTTGTCTCACCTGTGATTATTAGTTTACTCCGCCTGTGTCCTGTTAGTCACTTAGCCAATCCCTGTCTTGATTTTGAGTTATGTTCACCTGTGCCCTGTGTATTTATACTCTCCTGTTTTTTTTCAGTTCTTTGTCAGATCATTGTTTGTATGTCACTAGTGTTATGCTCCTAGTACTTGGACTCCCAGAATTCCAGTGTTCTCCTCGTGTTGGGTTTTGGTGAATAAACCGCCTGCAATTTCCACTGCTCTGCCTCTCTGCCTTTGTCCTGCGTTTGGGTCCTAACCCTCTTCACATCATGACAGAATGATCTGACCACATTTGGACCCAGCGGACAGAGGTTTGTTTTCGTTTTTTGCCATGCTGCTGCGGCTGTCCACCGTGGCCGATAGGCACCAGCCCAGCCTACCCTTTTCACCTAAAGACTTTGGTCTTACAAAGGATGTAATTTATGAGGATTCTCAGTTCCTTGTGCAACTGGCTAAGTATTGGAGGCAGGATGTAGAATTTGCCCAGTACATGGCCTTTTTCAGATGGAAGAGTCGGGGTGCCTTTTTCCCTCAATTTCCATCTCAAGAGGCAGTCCATCCGGCCTCCCCTGCTCTTCAGGCAATTGCCTCGCCAGTCCTCCAGCCTGCTCCCCAGGCCCAGCCAACTAGATCCCAGTGTGCCTCATTACCCAGCATCTGGGGGCCTCCACTGCCCTGCTCTCCGCTGCCCAGCCTGTCCAGCTCTTCGCTGCACAGCGTCCAGAAGCCCCATCTGCCCAGTACTCCTCAGCCTGCAGTTCCGCTTGCAGCCCCGCTTCCTCTGCCTGCAGCCCCACCTGCAGCCCCGCTTCCTCTGCCTGCAGTCCCGCCAGCAGCCCCACTTCCTCGTCTGCAGCCCCACCTGCAGCCCCACTTCCTCTGCCTGCAGCCCCACCTGCAGCCCCGCTTCCTTTGCCTGCAGTCCCGCCTGCAGCCCCGCTTCCTCTGCCTGCAGCCCCACCTGCAGCCCCGCTTCCTCTGCCTGCAGTCCCGCCTGCAGCCCCGCTTCCTTTGTCTGCAGTCCCGCCTGCAGCCCCACTTCCTCGTCTGCAGCCCCGCTTCCTCTGTCTGCAGCCCTGCTTACTGTGCTTGCAGCCCTGCCTGAAGACCCGGCTCCAGAGCCTACGGATTCCCTGTCGTCTCCTCTAGTGTCATCCGTCTCATCTGGTCCTCCAGGCCGACCTCCAGACGGTGTCTCCTGTACTTCGTCGCGGCCCCCAGGCCGACCTCCAGACACCTCCTGTGCCTCATCGCGGCCCCCTGGTCGCCCGCCAGACGACAACACCACGGCTTCGTCTCAGCCTCCCAGCCGTTCTCCAGACGACACATCCATCTCGTCTCAATGGTTTAGGGATATCTGGAAGCCACCCCTTGAGGGGGAGGCACTGTCACGATCCGTGATGTTTTCTGCTGTGTTTTCTAGTGTTCCTTGTTCCTAGTTTGGGTTAGTGTTTTACTGTTCTGTTGTGCTCCTTTATTTTGTATTTTGTGTCCTGGTTTCCTTTGTGGTTATTGTTACCTATCTTGTCTCACCTGTGATTATTAGTTTACTCCACCTGTGTCCTGTTAGTCTTGATTTTGAGTTATGTTCACCTGTGCCCTGTGTATTTATACTCAGTTTGGGTTCATTTGGGATCCCAGTTTGGGATCATTGTTTGGGTTAGGGTTAGGGTTATGCTCCTTGTACTTTGACTCCCAGTGTTCCAGTGTTACTCCTTGTGTTGTCCTCGTGTTGGATTTTGGTGAATAGCAATTTCCACTGCTCTGCCTCTCTGTTTTTGTCCTGTGTTTAAGTCCTAAACCTCTTCACATCGTGACATTCAGTCACACGAGAGAGACTCAAGTCGCTGCTTCTTCGCCTGGAAAGGAGCCAGCTTAGGTGGTTCGGGGCATCTGGTTAGGATGCCTCTCGGGCGTCTCCCTAGGGGGGTCCTCGACGCACGTCCCACTGGGAGGAGACACGAGGGCAGACCAAGGATCACGTTCCACTGGGAGTAACCCCAGGGCAGACCAAGGATCACGTTCCACTGGGAGGAAACCCCCGGGGCAGACCATGAAGGCACAGTTGGACTCACTGGCCTTGTAACGTCTCGTGATCCCCCAGGAGGAAGTCACTCAGCTATTTCCAGCATGCAAGTGTAAAATTCAGACATTACGACACCATCAAGGCAACGGCAAAATACATTTTAGTCGACTAAATCTAGCCCTCCCTTTCTATGGAGGCCTTGGAGCTGCACGGTGAGGCTGCAGAGTGAAGGAAACAGCTTAAATGAGCCAGCCGTCACCGGAGGTTGCGTGTTTTACCCCCATGCGTGCACACATGCAAACACACACAGGCGGGAATAGAGAGCAGAGTTTCAGACGTGATCATCATCACTGTCCAGATCTTGTGTGTGTGTGTGTGTGTGTGTGTGTGTGTGTGTGTGTGTGTGTGTGTGTGTGTGTGTGTGTGTCAGTGTTGGGTATATTACTTTATATTTTTAACGTATTACTTATTAATTATTACCTTAATTTTAAAGTAATATATTATATTACATATTACTGTCTGAGCAAGAGTAATATATTAATATTACTATTACAGTTACACATTACCTTTTTTTTATGCTTAAATTGAACAATTAAATCTTTTGTATTCGTACCAAGTCCAAATTAAATTCTGACATCTCCACGAAAAGGACTCGTTGTCCTGAATCCTTTATACATTATAGATCAATAGTGTGGACTTAGACGTCTGTGGCATTTATTGGACAGAATGGACACAGATGTGCACTGTGCAGGCAGATGAATTATAATATTTTGAATTACATGAATTTATTTCTTTTATTTTTTGTAAGCGTTTTCATATGACACACAATAGACCTACCACAAGACACAAACCACTTTCTATGCCTTTTATACACATACAGAACAGGGACTGCCTAGAGTAATCAAATTGAGACGTGAGGTCAGTGCCAATTAACACCTCTGAGAGGAGGAGTGGAGGGAACCGGTGGTACCACTCCAAAACAGACACACCCCCAGTTTTCACCGTAGCCTCGAAACCTCTACGTGTATTACGCTCTCCATGAGACATATATAATACAACTACCTTGGACATACAATCAACATTGCAGGAGAATGGAAGGAGCAGGTAAACAACATCTTGTCTGATTTTACATCTCGGCTGGACCTGATTGACAGGTGTCCACTGTCCCTGACTATGAAGTTGGAAGCAATCAGACAGGTGGCGCTCTCCAAAGTTCAACACCTGTTCTCTAATGTCCACATTCAACAGAAAGTGTGAGATGAATGACAAAACAGTGAGCCTAGTGCAAAAATGGTTTGGACTCAACTCACATAGCACCCGCGACATCATTGTTCATCCACAGTGGGAGGGAGAGCTGGGGGTCCCAAACGTGGAATGGATCTATACCAGCATGAGGATTTCTCACCTCCTAAAAATGTTGAACAACGACGACAAGGATGTTAGGGAGCTGGCTCGATCCTCCCTGTTCCTGGACCTAAGGAGACGTACAGTACGTAAGGTCCCACTGGCCAGGGAGTTAGAGCCACACTTTCTTGGCTTCCGGAGGAAACCCAGTGGGAAACTTGACACCCGTTCCGCTGACTTTGTGGTTTGGTCGGACTGGCCAGACCTAAATTACCTCTGTGTCCTTGGAGTGGGTGCGGTCTGACTTAGAGACTGTGAGGGTCTCCGAGGACATTATAACTGACCCCCTCACCCAGGTCAGGGCAACAGTCACCTATGCTGGACACAGTCACCTACTAACAGCTACAGGTGACAGACGAGTCCTCATGGATGAGCACCAACAACAACAACAACAGCACTGTCTTCCCTATGCTGATCACTCCGTCTCACACGCATTCATTAAGAACACTGCACTCAATGAGGACATTATCACATTCACAGTTAAGGCCAGACTACAAGTCCTCCCAACCAGACTCAATCTGTCCATCTGGTTCCCCACCACTCAGGTCCCTCATTGCTTGCACCACACCACAGAACAGATCACTGAAACACTGTCACACATCTTGAATGGATGTTATGCATACACAGGAATGTACATAGCACGCCATGATAGAATATTGGAAGTATGCACCCCATAGCAAAGGACATATCAAAATATCATGCATCTTCAGTGAGAATGTACAAACATTCCAGGGTCATTCCATCCATGTTCCAACTCTGTGATAACTCAGATACCTTTACATCTCTAGCAGCTAATAAGTTGTTGTGGTTGACGAAGAGTCCAGATAAGTGTCTGTATTAGAGATAGACACCTTTGACCACAGCCAGGAAGATCTCCTCCCTGTAGGCTGTCTCATCGTTGTCTTTGATGAGACCCACCACCGTCATCAGCAAATGTGATGATGGTATTGGTGCCATGCATAGGGGTGCAGTCGTGGGTGAAGAGGGAGTAGAGAAGGGGGCTCAACACACAGCCTTGTGGGACACCAGTGCTCAGGGTTAGGGTGGAGGAGGTGAGGTTGCCTATCCTAACAGACTGGGGCCTGTCAGTGAGGAAGTTGAGGATCCAGTTGCAGATGAAGGGAGTGATTTCCAGGTCCTTGGTTGCCACAAGGTCACCAAGCTTAGTGATGAGTTTGGATGGGATGATGGTGTTGAATGCTGAACTGAAGTCGATGAACAGCATCAGTACGTGAGTGTTGCTCTTGTCCAGGTGAGTGAGGGCACAGTGTAGGGCGGAGGAGATGGCGTCATCTGTGCCCCTGTTCTCTCGATAGGCAAATTGATGCCTGTCGAGGGATGGAGAGAGGCCAGCTTTAAGGTGAGCCAGGACCAGCCTCTCGAAACACTTCATGATCGTGGAAGTGAGTGTGACAGGTCGAAAGTCGTTAAAGCACTAAGCAGAGGAGTGTTTCGGCACAGGCACGATGGAGATGGACTTAAAACACGCAGGGACAGTTGCCTGGGCTAGGGACAGGTTAAAAATGTCCGTGAGCACCTCCGTCAGCACCCGACCCGGGATGACGTCAGGCCTAGCTACCTTACGTGGGTTGGTCCTGCTCAGTGCGGCGTGTACATCCGTGGTGGAGAGAGTGAGGCGTTGTATATCAGCAGGTAGGACAACACTGGAGGGCGTCTCCCGGTTGTCTCTGTCGAAGCGGGCATAGAAATGGTTGAGGTTGTCTGGGAGAGAAGGGTCGGTTGCAGGGGGGAGCGTTGGAGGGTTTGTAGTCCGTTATGGCCTGGATGCCCTGCCACATGCGTCGGGGATCATTGGTGTTAAAATGGTCCTCAACCTTGCATTTGTGGGTCTGCTTGGCCTGCTTTATGGTCAGCCCTGGCTGAGCAGTAGGCCTGCTTGCCACCTGATCTGAAGGCGGTGTCACGTGCCTTCAGCTGCAACCGGACCTTGCAGTTCATCCATGGCTTTTGGTTGGGAAAGGTAATAATCCGTTTGGTGGTGGTGACACTGTCGATGTTGGAGCTGATGTGAGCCAGAACAGAGGATGTATAGGAGTGAATGTCTATGTGGGAGTCTATGGTGGCCTGGGTGGCAAACAGGCTCCAGTCTGTAGGTTGTAACAGTCACTGTAGCTCCGAGTCTGCCCCATCAGGCTATATTTTCACAGATCTGGTCAGAGGCTTAATCCGTTTAATAAGTGGCATGTACTTGGGGAGGAGGAACAAGGAGAGGTGATCAGAACGTCCCAGCTCTGTACACCTCTTTGATGTTAGTGTAGACATGGTCCAAGATCTTATCGCCTCGTGTGGGACATGTGGCATGCTGATAGAACTTGGGGAGCACAGTCTTCAGGTTGGAGTGATTAAAATCTCCAGCTACAATATAGGCTGCCTCTGGGTGCAGGGTCTGGTACTTGCTAATAGCAGCATGAAGCTCTTTCATTGCTAATTTAGCATTAACCTCAAGGGGTATGTAGGCTGCGATCACTAGGGTGACAGATAATTCCCTAGGCTGATAAAAAGGTCTGCATTTAAGGTTAGCAGAGCAGTGACTCTCAACTGTAGTGCTGTCAGTGCACCATGCATTGTTTACATAGATGCATAGGCCACCTCCCACAGTCTTGCCTGAATCAGCTGTTCTGTCCGCACGATGTAACTCACGACCAGCTAGCTCAACAGCGTTGTTGGGAATATTGCTGTGGAGCCAGGATTCCGTGAGTATCATGACGTTGCAGTCCTTAATCCAATGGTGGTTAATAATCCACAGCCGTAAATCGTCCATTTTATTCACCAGAGAGTGCACATTGGCGAGGAATAGACTGGGGAGCGCCTGTCGGTGAGGCGTTCGCTTTAGCCTAGTCCTCACTCCTCCCCGCGTACCCCGCATGTGTTTACGTTCTCTGCCTGGTCGAGGAGCACGGCCAGTCGGCCGCACCGCACTTAAAGTGAAATGAAATGCCCACTGCCACGGGGAAGAAAACAAAAGGACAGTCTTAGGTTGCTCCAGTGCTTATTTTTTGCATATTTAAATTGGGTAATATGCAAGCGTACATTTGGCACAAGATTTGCACATTTTCTATGGAAATGAGAATCATTGCAAAACATTTAATCCAGTTCACGAACATAAACCAAACAGAGTGAATGTTATCAACTAGAGCTGGGTGCAATGACCGCAACCGCCATGCCACCGTTATGTAATGCATACCGCCGTTATGTAACGCATACCGCCGCTATGTAACTCATACCGCCGAGTCAGGTTCACTACTGCGGTAAATTTAAAACTCGTGTGAAGTGAGGGACGCTCTTATCATCATACATCATCACATTCCATGCTCAGCCAATTAACTCATACAAACACACAAAACTGTGAGTAGGATTAACCGCAATACCGTCGGTAAGGTGGAGGATGAATACTACGGCAACAAACATCCCAAATGGAGTTGTGTCAGGCATGCTCGAATATGGAGTGGTGTGATGTCAGAACAGATATGGACACTGGGCAGGGGCCCTGTCCAGAGGCATTTCGTGGCGGTTCTGGACAACCGTGTTTCTGACCGTCTTGAAGTCGGTGTGGCTAACGGTTCTAGACTTACATGCATTAGACATACGTACAGAGAGTCAGAGAATTTATGCATTTATAGATAATAGATATCCCCCGCCAGAAGGGGGAGTGGTGTCATTCCCCTGACCTCACCAGACCTTATATGGAGTGTGCTGTGTATCTCCTTGTCGCATTGTGTCTGTGACATCAGCTGTGGTGATGTGGTGTATCTTTGCGTACTTTCTATGACGCCAGTATGGGGAGAGCAAGTGGAGCCAGGCCTCTTGGTATGAAGACCTTCTGTGCTCATCCAGAGGTTGGTCTCTGTGTCAAACACTCTGATGGTGTTGTGGTACAGAGCTGTTGTGGTACCCCAGCCTCCAAATACAAACATCTTTGTCTCGATGATGATGGCAGAATGTTGTGATGACTCAGGTGGTGGAGTTCCTCTGGTGTTAGACCAATTTCAGACCAAATCATTGTGCCTGTGTCCAACTTGTAGATACCATTAGGGTATGGTCCGTCCTCCCCCTTCCCCAACACTGAGTGGTACCATCGCCCATCTGGAAGATTCCCAGAAACATGTGGTTTGAACCATCTGTGGGCGTCGACATATATTCTATATTATATATTATGTATATTCTATCAGCTCAGCTGTGTGGCCGTAACGCCTGGAGGGAACCTCAAGTTTCTCCTGTTCCAGGCGTTACTGGGGTCAACTTCCTCCAGCATTTATGCTGGAGACACAGTGTCTTTAGACACTGTGTTGAAGATATGCACTTCAATGTGAGCTCTTCCCCTCTGGTTCCTGTCTCCTCCAAAGCAGTAGATCTCGTGTCCGACCACCACAGCAGCCTGGTCCTTCCTATGCTTTCCAGATGTATCGTCCAGTGAAACATTTCACACAGCAGCTCCACCGTCAATGAGTGTTGACAACTAGTTTAAAGATGAAGACAGCTTGGTCTCCTTGTTGCAAGTCGCTAACTAATGTTTAGTGTATCTGGACAAGTCTTTTTAAAGAACAATCACACGGTTGTGATGTCATTGTATGATTACGTCATATTGTAGGATAGCTAATGATGTCACACAATATGATTGGCCATTTGGCAAATACTATAAATTTGCTATTTAGTTTAATATTTTTTTAACACAACTATGTCATTAATATGACATCAATTATCCATATTTGGGCATATGGACGGAGAGGAAGAAACACAGACAGGCAACACCCGGAACGGGACTGTTTGTGAGGAAGTGGACTCCGCAACATCGGAGTTGGAACCGGAGACCAATTGGGTCTCCAACTCCATTGACCCGCTGAACACTGTTCAGAGGTGGACAGCCGCTGCCCCCGTCGGCGGAGGCAATGGGGCTCAAGAGGTTTTAATGCTTCCATCTCGAGTAGAATTATTAATGTTCTCTACAAGATTTAGTCTGACGGAGGGACACAATATAACTCTATGGGGACACAAAAGCGACACAAAAGTAGGACCCGGAAGTATCTCTGGAGGCGGCACTTATATCACGAATAACTGGCATGGGACGTGGCTCAGCGGTCCAGGCACTTTGGCTGGTAAGCCAGCTTTACAGTGTGTCGCGGGTTCAAGTCGCGGGTCCGATCCCGACAAACTTTGCTGTGTGTCCTCCCTCCATCTCTCTCTCCCCCCTTTCCTGTCTACATACTGCCAGCTGTCATAGAGAGGCAAAATAGACCCAAAATATCTTAAACAGCCATAACTTTGGTTTGCAAATTTTGTCTCTTGGGAGACAAAATAAAGAAACCTTGAACCTTGCAGCATGCTTGATTGATTTGATTGATTGATTGATTCAAATATATATTAATATATAAATATATATTGTGTGTGTGGGGCTTCACACACACACACACACACACTTGTATGCTGACATGAGCATAACGGTTTGTGTGTGTGTGTGTGTGTGTGTGAGTGTGTGTGTGTGTGTGTGTGTGTGTGTGTGTGTCTGACTGTCTCCACTCTGGTCGACACCACACGTTCTCCTCATACATCAACCTCAGTGTTGCATGGTCTTCTTATAAGGACTATAGGGCTTGTTTATTTCTGTAAAGTTGTAAATATTGAGTCGTTGGGGCATTTGCAGGGGTTTTTGGGGCATGTTTCTGAAGTGTCAAACTTACCTTGCGTCTGATAAATGCATATTACATTGTAAATTGTAGTATTTATCGACCTCTCTCTCTCTCTCTCTCTCTTACAACATCTCTCTCCACATCCGTTCATCTCTACAGGTGAGTTACAGCTACAGTACTATACCGTATCATGTGCATGTGTTATATCATGTCACACGTGTGCCTAGGGTCCCTGGGTGCTGGTCCCCAGGGTGCTGGTGAAAACAGGTGAAAACAGTTGAAAATGTATACTGATACTGATATATACTGATCCTTTTTGGCACTAGCTGCCAAAAACCAATCAAATTGTCAGTGTTTGTTGTTTTTTGAAAGCTTGGTTCTGTTATACAAGCTTATGAATTGTTGTCTGTTCCACACATTCCTTCTTTTGGTGGGGCTGTATGCACGCACGCACGCACACACACACACACACACACACACACACACACACACACACACACACACACACACACACAGAGAGAGAGACTATAATTGCTCTCTTCTCGTTCATATCCTTTACATCTCTCCTTGAACGGCTGCGTTGAAACGCTGTCGCACGTATACCGCAAGGCTCCCGGTTGGATCCCTCTCTCTCTCTCTTTGCCGTTATTTTCAGTTGAGCATCTTCTGAGAGGCCTCTAAAAAAATACAAATCATCTCCCGTCCATACAGGTTGCGCCCAACATGACTAATCTCTCTCTTCTCATGAGATCATATCTCGCTCTCATCGTGCGGTCGCTCCCCTGGTCGGACGGCACACGTTTTCTCACCGTAATGGAGATAGAAAAACATTCTTCAAATGGCTAAGCTCTGTGTGGAGAGTCCATTTCACTAAGCTCTGTGTGGCAAGTCCATTCTGCCTCATATATAGGCTAGCTACTGTGTGTGTGTGTGTGTGTGTGTGTGTGTGTGTGTGTGTGTGCACGCGCGTGAGTGCGTGCGTGGTGCAGATTGGCTGGGTAGTGACTGATGATGACGACCTTTCCTCTGCCCGCATGGCACAGCGCAGTGCAGCGCATGGTGAGAGTAATGATTGTCGCTTTATCAACTTATCTGCACTGCTTCCTTCTCCAAACCCAGAGCGTCTGCTTGACGAATGCTAATGGCTCTACACACAGAATAAGACCGGAATGTACCGGTCCGGTACATTCACCGGTCCGGTGATTCCACAGAAGGTGCATTGCGACTGTGGCTCAGGAGGTAGAGCAGGTCATCCAATGATCCATGGGTCGGCGGTTCGAATCCCGGCTCCTCCTGTCTACATGTCGAAGTGTTCTTGGGCAAGACACTGAACCCCAAATTGCTCCCGATGTGCTGGTTGGTACCTTGCATGGCTTCCGCCGCAATCGGTGTATGAATGGGTGAATGTAATGCACAATCTATGTAAAGCCACTTGGATAAAGGCGCTATATAAATGCACCATTTACTGCTGGAGGAACTATTGAGATTATATATATTTTTGGTTTTAGTTAAAGAAGTATTTCTCTGTAAAACTCTCTCTGACTTCTGTGTTTCACCCCTGTCTGTCTGTTTGTCTGTCTGTCTGCACTGCACTGCTCTGCCTGTCTGTCTGTCTGTTTAGAGTAGGAGCAGCTGCAGTACCGCTGGGTGGCCTACGGTGGCGCTAAAAGGGCCATTCACACTGAGCACTATCCACCTGTTTCAGAGGGAAGGTACTGGGCCTCCACTTCCTTCAGCCAGTGTTGCCATGTCTGCTAATTATAAGCAACCTTTTGCTGGTTTTTCTGTAAGGTCGCTTGTAAATAAATTATTGGTAGTTGCTGGTTGATTTTTTTTGGGCTTGCTTCTAAAGTTTACAGTAGTTGCTTATTTGGGGTTGCTTCCTAATGTTGTTTAAAACGGTGGTTTTAAACATTTCTTCACGTCAAGGAAACCCAGATGAACACATTGACTACATAACCCGTTAAACCTGCGTTTTATGCCATTGTCTTTCCCTGCGTAAGACGCTAAACCCTATTTAGCGCCCCAGGACAAAGTATTGAGGTCGCTTGACGACGCAGAATAGCGTTGTCGCGTGCTCACAAATGGCCATGGGCCTAACGAGCGTGACATTCAACAGGGTCGTTTGAAAGAATGGAAATTGATCTGACATCATGTGATCATATTTCTGTAAAATGCCATTCCACGGACACAAAGGCATTACGCAAACATCATCGTAACCTTTCAACTGAATATCCCATGCCGTGAACTATAGGCGTACGAAAATCAAACCGATCAAGTTAATTGATTACAAAACGTGTTCGATTTTAATTGAATTACCTATTTAAAAAAATGGCTAAATTGGCCGATCAGCAAGCTCACAGTGTGATGATGCCTCGTGAGCTTGTAGATCTGCAGCTAGTGATGTGTTTGCACAACAATGTCTAAAAGAGTGCTTAACAGTGTTTAGTACACCCAAAACAATACTTACCTTCCATCAATTACTCCTCAATGAAACATTGCATTCATCAATCATTCCTAAGCCAATCATTTGCCGAATTGTTGTCAAATCTCTGCCAAATTGTTTGTGACACAACAAACTAAAACTAAACTAGCACCCCTCAAAAATCCAAAACTATAATAAGATAAGATAATATAATAAGATAAGATAAGATAAGAACGGCTATCAAACAATGCTATCATGATTCTGACGTCAGAGCGTGACAAGCTTTCCCCATCGACTTCTATGCGGGCTCGCCGGGCTTGGTGCCCGTAGTAGCATAGGAACTTATGCTATGTCACATAACCCTGTGTCACATTTAGCGTCATATTGGCTATAAATGTAATTGAAAAAAAATATTCTTTCGCTCGAAAATCTTTGTTACAATGACATTGAGTTGACGTGTTTTTTGTTTTAGGGTAACTGTAGCATAATCGCAATTTCGCACTCGAGTCCCATGCCCCCGGCCATCTCTCTCTGTCTCCCCCGCTGACATGCCCTCAGCCACGGCTAAGTTCAGCCTGCTTGCGGAGCCCTTCTCACAGGTTGAGTAGCGGCACTGCACTGGCCAAGTGAACTGTGTGTTTATGCTTGTTCATTGTAATAATCAATATCGCTATGATGATTTATCGCCGCGTCGCTCCGCATGACAAAATGTAGTCTAGCCCGTCTCAGATGACCTCTCTCACCGGGGCACTGAGCCTCTTCTGGTCAGTGGTCATGCAGGCTGCCGCTGCACACACGGGGGACGTATAGCCTCTCTGGTCCCCACATATTGAACTGGGCATGTGTGTACACAGCTACACACACACACACACACACACGCAGCTCCACCTCCAGCGACCAATCGGCAATCGCACTCTTGGCCCAGCTCCACCCTCAGGCTCAGCCCAGAGAAAGCAGGAAATTCAAAATAAAATCAAAATTAATCTGGACGAAATCTTGGAGAGTTTTGTCGAGGAGTTTTCACCTCCTCCATCACCCCCGCCGGCAGAAAACAGCGACGAGGAAGAGGAAGGTTCAGACGAGCAGGAGGTAGAGGAGGAAGAAGTACAAGAACATGAATTTCATGACGTCCGCGGAGTCAGGCCATAAATGTTCGAGCCTCTGCTACCTCCTGCTAACGAGTCCGACGGTGAGGAGGGACGTGCAGCAGCAGCAGCAGAACCTCCACACCCACGAGAGCATCTCGATGTGTCTATCTGGTAACGTTCCTTTATAATCAATTATTTATTGCCTATGCATGATGAGTTTGTATGTTAGTGCGATAACCCATGTGTATTATTGTATGGTATAACCAGAGAAGTGCCAAACGGCAGAACTTTGTGAAAGTGTATTGCAATGGGATATCAGATTACACTGTGACATGTATGATGATTCTTACTTTCTGACCTGATCAGGCACGTGCAGAGAGGGGGGGGCTAAGGGGGCTTGAGCCCCTGCCCTTTTGCCTCAAAGTGCCCTTTTTTATGTGTGGGTCAATAAGGGCTTGTGTGGGGGGAAATAAGAGCGTATGTGGGGGGCCAATAAGAGCTTATGTGGGGGTCAATAAGGGCTTGTGTGTGTCTGTGTGTGTGTGTGTGTGTGTGTGTGTGTGTGTGTGTGTGTGTGTGTGAGTGTGTGTGTGTGTGTGTGTGTGTGTGTGTGGGGGGGGCAATAAGGACTTGTGTGGGGGACCAATAAGATCTTATGTGGGGGTCAATAAGGGCTTGTGTGGGGCCCAATAAGGGCTTGTGTGGGTGCCAAAAAGGGCTTGTGTGGGGGGGCAATAAGGGCTTGTGTGGGTGCCAAAAAGGGCTTGTGTGGGGGCCAATAAGGGCTTGTGTGGGGGCCAATAAGGGCTTGTGTGGGGGGCCAATAAGTGCCATTGGCCCTTCAAAATGAACATTTGACAACATTTGTCCAATGACATGAAATGGCACAAGGGACGGACCACAAAAAGACCACCCCCAAAAATCGATGTGCGCCCAGCCCGTTTGAGCCCCTGACCCCTCAGTGCTCTCTGCACGGCTCTGGACCTGATTGTTATACTCTTTAGTCGTGAAGTTATTTGCACTTTTCGTTTACACAAATCAGTGCAAGCCCTCGCATTATTGTTTATGTGCTTATCATTCAGGTGTACCTGTGGTCACTGCCAGAACATGGATGCTGCAATAGACAGGGTCTGCTGTAAAGACTATGACAGGGTTAGTACTGTTACATCAATATGACACATATACATATCCTTCTATCCTAATGGAAAGAGGGTACACAAGCACATGGCCTTTACAGCACATAGGAGTACAGTACAGTACAGTACAGAGGAGTGCAGTACAGTACAGAGGACTACAGCACAGTACAGTACAGTACAGAGGATCATGGTACAGCACAGCACAGTACAGTACAGCACAGGGAAGTACAGTACAGTGGAGTGCAGTACAGTAGAGTACAGTACAGTGCAGTACAGTAGACTAGAGTACAGTACAGTTGAGTACAGTACAGGGGAGTGGAGTACAGTACAGTTGTTACGAAGGAACGGAGTGCCTCTCTGACATCACAACCGGCGCGTCAGAGTGACATCACCCCTGACATCCCAACACCATAAATATCATTGCCTACGCAAGTTACAGACGGATCAAGCTAAGAAGAAACGGGATCACGTAGCAGACCTAGGATCCCATATCAAGATCTCGCTACCGACCGCCGGATATCTATACTTGCGCTCAAGGAGATATTTCTGTCTCTTCCGACCAACAGGAAGGTTAGATCTCCTCGGCATTATCCCGACCAGACCCGGCCATACTTGGCCTCGGTTACAACAGTGGAGTGCAGTACAGTAGAGTACAGTGCAGTACAGCAGACTAGAGTACAGTACGTTGGAGTACAGTACAGTGGAGTACAATACAGTACAGTACAGTGTAATACAGTACAGCGGAGTACAGTACAGTGGAGTTGCCATCATGGGTTGCCATGTTTGCTTTTCCATGTAAAAAAAACAAACAAAAAAACAGAATCGAGTATCGCCCTCCCGCTATTGCCTTCTTCCCATTTGCGACACATGGTGCTAGGATGAGGAAATTCTACAATTCATTATAGACATGAGTAGTAAGAGAGGGCATATTGGGAGACCATTGTTATTGTTTTTTCTGACATATATTCGGAGGGCATATTTGTGGGTGTGGCACTTCCTCATTTTTGGTGACGTCATCAAATTTCTTGAGGGCAGTTTCAGTTTGACAGTTAGTGTCAGCATAATTCTAGTTCCACTTCCTCAATTTGAGCTGTTGGTAGTTCCTCTTTCTCATTTCCTCTATGCGGCTTCCTCTTGACAGACAGATGGTCAAACTGACCATGCCTGTGTCTGTAACCACAAACAGTATGTATGGGGGGGGGTGTGTGGTTATGCCTACGTGTGTGTGTGAACCGGGTAGAGACAGCAGCATACGTGGTACCCCTCCGCCAGCCCCCGTCACTACGGTCGACGGGGGGAGGAAGATCGGCCCCGGCCTCGATATGGTCGACCGCGGCGTCATTTGGGGCCATTTGTAGCCCACAAACTGCTGTGTGCGGGGGTATGTGTCAGGGTGTGTGTGTGCATGCCTACGTGTGTGTGAACATGATACTTCCTCATGTGTTGGGGGCCATTTGTAGCCCACAAAAAAAATGTAATGTGCAGGCCTGGATGCAGAGCCGGACTAACAATGGAACTAGGTGGAGCTTAAGCGCCAGGGCCCGAAGCTTGCAGGGCCCGGTACGAGACTATAGGTACAGCTGTTGCTTCTTTCGAAAAATATAACGCAACATAGGAACCCCCGCTAGTGTTTTTGGTCTTCGTCTGAGAGTTTCTGTAGCAGTTTTCTGGGAAAACTTCATATTTACCCTGCTCTAATACAACAAAAGTGTGTTCTTACATCCTCCATTTCACGATTTCAGCACTCGTGAGTAAATTCATTTAATTGCTATTATGAAAGTTTTCAGTGACGTTGGACCCTGCATGTAGAAACGTTTTTTATGAAATAATGATCGTGACATTTTTAAATACGGTAACCCCCAACATTATGATCCATGTCAAAGGCGTAGGACTTGGGGCGTTATACATCTAGATAGTGTCCTCAATGCACAATATTCAGGACATATGGTTGTGTTATAGGTAGCATAGGAACATTAACAGCTGTAAATACAGCAGATGTATCTGTGAACATCATAAAAAAACACATGAAAAATAAATGAAATACAACAGAAAACAACAAAAACGTGACAAACAAAACACGAACCAGAAAAAGACAAGATACAAAACATATAACTTCAAACATAACAAAGAAATACAAGATACAAAACATATAACATGAAAAATAAAACGTAACATACAACAAAAATAACAAAATAAAAACATAACTTGTATAATTTAGATAACATTTATGTAGATACACCATTCTATAGTATTTGCATAGGTTCATTATATAGATATGAGCAGACGTAGAATACGCACATCGACAGGCTGGGTGCTGGGCTAAAAGAAACTTCATGTAGATAGGATGGAGCCCGCACACCACAGGTAAATGTAAGACGTTCTTTATTTAAATGCTGACAACGTTTTGATCTGTGTTGATCTTCATCAGGTCATGTGAACATACACACAAGTTTGTACATTTATAATAAGGGAGTGCCCCCATTACCCAATCAAACACCACATTTTGGTGCCCCTCCCATCACTACAGGTGTGACACGTCAACCCTGGGTGAGTGGGTGGGGACCCAGACATATTGAAGTGAATATAGTCTGTTTTTTTAGTGCACTAATTAAAAACTTTAAAACCATTTTTTTAAAAACATATATATGTATGTCTATACTTAAATTCATCGATACATCAAATAGAGTAAAGATCCCACATGTCCTATCTACTAGGTCTGTGGGCTTAATTTCCATTTCCAATTTTATTATTTTTCTTGTTGCATTGTTTTCCTTTTGTAAGGTAAAATTTTTGCCACAAAACTGAAAAACAGGAAAATCCTGATGCAGATACATAAAGAACATTCAAAACCACTACCAATGAACTACATAAAGACACCAAAACTATATATAAAGTACACACCAAAAAATATATATACATGAACACAACAGCATATGCACCAGGTTGAGATTTTTTTTTTACTTTTTACTATTTAAATAAAAAAATGGAGAAGCAGAGCTTCACTCCAAAAAAAGGGGTTTCTACAGGAAATGTCTAATTTCGGCTTCCTGGTTTAGGCCTCTCGGCATCATAGTTTGAAGAGTATGAATGTGGTAACTTTCTCTTCTTAATAAGAGGTTATTTATGTTACCTCCCCTTCTTGGGGTTCTTACATGCTCTATACCAATGTATCTCAAGGAGGAGACACTATGATTTGCTTCAGCAAAGTGTAAGGCCACTGGACTGCGTTGATCTCTGGTGCATATGTTGCTCCGGTGTTCAGCAATCCTGGTCTTGAGAGCTCTGGTGGTCTTTCCTACATAGGCGAGACCACAGGGACATGATATTAGATACACAACATTGTTTTGGTTACAGGTAATGATCCCTCTAATTTTTATTTTCTTCCCTGTGTGGGGATGGTTATAGGTGGTGCAAATATAGTAGTAGTTTTGTTGATTATTTTCTAAAACCGTATGCCACTGCCTTACCGTCATTTGTACGTGACTCTATGGATATGATTAACATCGTGAAATCCATCCAAGACCTAGATCAAAACAACTATATCCTTGTAACAATGGACATAGAAAGTCTATTTACCAATGTTGACCACCAGGGGGGTTTAGAAGCCCTCACACACTTCCTTAGTCAAAGAGACCCTGATGTTTTACCTAGTACAGAGTGTATTAGGGAACTGGCGGAAATAGTTTTGAAGAAAAAATGTCTTCATGTTCCAAGATACGCACTATGTTCAACGTAAGGGGACCTCAATGGGAAGCAAAATGAGCCCCCAATTCAGTTCCCTCTACGTTGCACTGTTTGAAGAAATGTTTGTGTCCAACCCAGAAAATCCTTTTCTTAAACACATTAAACTATGGAAACGTTATGTGGATGATGTATTCCTGATATGGCAAGGTTCTGAGAACACTCTTATGGAGTTCTTTACCTATGTAAACGGTTGTCATGAACATCTAAAATGTACTATCTGCCATGCCCATGACCTGCAGGAAATCAATTTTCTTGACATACTCATAAAGAGAGATGGTAATGGGTTTGCCACTGACCTCTATAGAAAGAAAACAGACAAGTGTTCCTATCTACAGGCCGATTCCTTCCACCCTACTCATCTAAAGAAAAGTCTACCAATCAGCCGATATAGTCGGATCCGCAGAATCTGCAGTGATGAGGCCGTTTTCAAAAAACAAGCAAACGAACACCGGAGCAACATACGCACCAGAGATCAACGCAGTCCAGTGGCCTTACACTTTGCTGAAGCAAATCATAGTGTCTCCTCCTTGTGATACATTGGTATAGAGCATGTAAGAACCCCAAGAAGGGGAGGTAACATATCTTATTAAGAAGAGAAAGTTACCACATTCATACTCTTCAAACTATGATGCCGAGAGGCCTAAACCAGGAAGACGAAATTAGACATTTCCTGTAGAAACCCCTTTTTTTGGAGTGAAGCTCTGCTTCTCCATTTTTTAATTTAAAAAGTAAAAAAATATTTCTCAAAATTATACTGTCCTATGCTTTAATAAGTGGCCTCCTGCGTTGAATAAATCCAACCTGGTGCATATGCTGTTGTGTTCATGTATATCTTTTTTTGGTGTGTACTTTATATAGTTTTGGTGTCTTTATGTAGTTCATTGGTAGTGGTTTAGAATGTTCTTTATGTATCTGCATCAGGATTTTCCTGTTTTTCAGTTTTGTGGCAAAAATTTTACCTTACAAAAGGAAAACAATGCAACAAGAAAAATAATAACATAGGCCCACAGACCTAGTAGATAGGACATGTGGGATCTTTACTCTATTTGATGTATCGATGAATTTAAGTATAGACATACATGTATGTTTTAAAGAAAAAATGGTTTTAAAGTTTTTAATTAGTGCACTAAAACATTCTGAACAGACTATATTCACTTCAATATGTCTGGGTCCCCACCCACTCACTCAGGGTTGACGTGTCACACCTGTAGTGATGGGAGGGGCACCAAAATGTGGTGTTTGATTGGGTAATGGGGGCACTCCCTTATTATAAATGTACAAACTTGTGTGTATGTTCACATGACCTGATGAAGATCAACACAGATCGAAACGTTGTCAGCATTTAAATAAAGAACGTCTTACCTTTACCTGTGGTGTGCGGGCTCCATCCTATCTTCATTATATAGATATGCCACTGATGGACTGATGTTAGGTTATTTGCTAGTGTATGATTCTTGATGACAAATTTGTATGTATTTTGATGTATTACCTACAACATGTACTGTACACCAATCAATACTAGCTGTACATCTACACATCATTATGATGTGTAGAGAGTTATCTGGACCCTATGCAATTTGCATATAGGGCTAGGAGAGGGGTGTCCGATGCTACCATCACCTTACTGAACCTTCTTTTCAAACACCTGGAAGTTAGCAAGAAACATGCTAGGCTGCTTTTTGTTGACTTCTCATCAGCCTTCAACACCATTCAGCCACACATACTAGTTGGAAAACTAGCTAACAACTTTGGCTTAGACCCAGGTATCATTGGTTGGGTTCTGGATTTCCTCACAAATAGAACCCAGAGAGTAAGGGTGAATGGGAAGCTTTCTGGTGAATTAACATCATCCACCGGCTCACCCCAAGGTTGTGTACATTATCAAATTTGCTGATGATTCTGTTATTGTTAGTCTGTTGGGTGATGGTGAGGTCAGCCATGGCCCAGTTGTGGACGATTTTGTGTCCTGGTGTGAAGACGCATTCCTACAACTGAACGTCACTAAGACCAAAGACATGTTCATTGATTTTCGTCGTGGTCCATCTGCTCCTCAGAGCAGTGTTATTGATGGCCAGCCAGTAGAGTTTGTTACAAATTACAAATATCTCGGGACAATTATAGACAATCGTCTCAAATTTGACTGCAACACCGAAATGGTGTGTAAGAAAGGCCAGCAGCGCCTTTTTTGTCTGAGAAAGTTGGCCAAATTCCAGGTCGATAAATCATTGATGATTCTTTTTTATAGATCCTTCATTGAGTCTGTCCTCACCTTTGCTGCCATTTGCTGGTATGGCAACCTAGGTGTGAGACAGAAAAATGCCCTTAACAGTGTTGTTTAGGGGGCCAGCAAAATTGTGGGGGCAAAATTCAGCGGCCTGAGTTATCTGTATGATGAGCAGGTGCTAAAGAAAGCATCATCTATTAGAGCAGACAGCTCTCACCCCCTATACCGGGAATATGAATTCCTGCCATCCGGCCAATGGTTAAAGACCCCTGTTACCAAAACTAACAGGTTTTCATTCATACCTACCTCCATCCGAGCCATCAACAAGGCACTTTATCCCTGGTTGCACTTTATATTTAATGTAACATCTTGTGATAATGTATACGTATGTCTGTTGTTCTGTATGTTGTACTGTTTGTAATGTCTCTGAGCTTTTTATCTGCTGTAAAACGAAGTGCCCAGTTTGGGACATATGAATAAACTTGACCTTGACCTTGACCTAGATGATGTTCAACAGCCGCTTACTAACAGGTATGTAAATGAATACTGTGTCTTGGCATTGTAAATGTATATGATTTCTCATGCATATAAAACTCATTTGAAACGAAGCACATTATGATGTTCACCTACAATTATAGGTAACGATGACTAGGGTAGATTGATTGCATTTTACAATAGTTACTATTAGGTATTATTGACATTTGAAAGTTAGATAGACTATAGTCTAGATTACATGGGGTATAAATTATGCTGCTATAGGCATCCATGGATTTCCAAGGATTTCCAAGGATTTCAATCCAAAACTAAATTGGGGTCTGCATACAAAATACACCGTTTTGTGCTGACAATAACTATTGACAATAACAACCATCATACTCGTAAATATTATTTATACCAGTTAAATTATATAAACTCAATGATTTGGCATAGACATACATTTTCACGATGCATATGAAAGTCTAAACCTACATGTAGAATAATAAAATATGCTTGAACGGTTCAACTACTGGTTAGTTAGAAGGGTCATGACATGCTAATGTATATTTTTAATACAAACACATTAGCATCAGCATGTCTGGTGGTGTAGTGTGTAAATGTAACAAAGACCATTATAACAGGTTATGTACACTATGCATACTAAAGTATGTAATACAGATGTACCGATGTTTTTCCAAGAATTCAGAAACTATAGTTTAGAAACACGTGTAAGCCTATACTATAGGAACTCTTTAGGATCATGGTCAGCAGCAAATAGCATACCAAAAGCGTGTATCTTATGTTAAGCGTGTTGTGATTGACCGTGATCGGTGTGGATATTTTTGTCAAAAACACATTTCTATTGGCCATTGTTGGTCAGTGGCATTTTTTTTAACACTCTCTCTCTACCCCATATCTCTCATAAGATATCTCTTCTCAAACTGTGTCTTTCTCTTCACTCTATCAACGTACCGATTATTGATATTCCATACATTTGGTGCATTACCTTGGGGGTCCATAGTACACCATAGTGCACCGCAGTAAGAATACACCATATTGTTCAAGATTGTTCAAAATACTATATGTATATGAACAAGTATTGATGCATGTTCAGATAAACATGTTATGTCGACTTAATGCTGAATTGCAACTGCATTGTATTACTTAAGCAAAAGGATTACTAGGGCAAAAGCTGTCCACTTCGATTATTATTATAATATATATATACTGTGTATATATATATATATATATATATATATATTGTGAGCACTGAGCGGACACCAACACACAAGGCACTTCGAAACTGGGCCACCAGGGCCGTTTATTATATATAATTGCGCTTTTTATGCGCTGGCAGATAATGCAACTCAAATGTCTTTTTAATCGAAAATAAACTCCGCCTCTTCTCTGGGGGGGGGAGGTTTGCGTTAGGATCCTCTGTACCTAACGGGCTTTAGAGCGCCCTGTAATTATCCACTCTCCGTCCCCGGGTTGACAGTCCTCAGTTATCTGTCACTATACTCCGGGGAAGTGGAACTGTCATCAATGGTATTATCGGGGTAGCGGGTTACGTATAGTGAAGAGAATAGCTTTTATTATCACGGTCACATTCACATAAAATGACTGGTGTGTGAGGTGGAGTGTGTGAGGTATCGCTTACCGCCGTGCATGCCCGTCATGTCCCCTTCAGCTGCCAGTGGGGAATGAGCGCAAGACCAGACATACCTTTCCTTTTATTCAAGGCCAAGTGCGCGTGCACTTGGCCTTGAGCCAATAGTTGGGCTGGGTAGTATGTCTGGTCGATGACGAGGCCGAGGAGGCGTGTTCTCCTCGGCTGTGTTCTGCCTCCTCCCCACTGGCTGTCTGGGCCATGACGCTCACCTGGCGGCTGGTTGCCTAGCGACACCCCACAATATATATATATAACCTGTATGCTACTATCTCTACATTTTCTGTAAGAATCCATGTAATGGACCTTCTAGTAAAACTAGACTCATGTTTACACTCATGTTTATGGTATATATGTTATACGTTGTTCGTACATTCTTCTAGACACTCCCAAAATGGAGGTATGTTCCCTCAGCCCTATGTTCCCTCAGCCCTATGTTCCCTCAGAAGGAGCATTGGTCCGAGGTGCGCTGGGGGTCGGGAGAGGGTGGGTGGTTAGGTTTAGGTGTCCGCCCCGGGGGAGGTTAGGGTTAGGGTGAGGGTTTGAGGTAGGTTGTCGAGCAAATCATATCTGCGTAAAGTATATGCTCAAGTAGACAAGTTGAATCATTTTTAAGTGTCTAGAATAATGTACGAACAACGTATAACATATATACCATAAGCATGAGTGTAAACATGAGTCTAGTTTTACTAGAAGGTCCATTACATGGATTCTTACAGAAAATGTAGAGATAGTAGCATACAGGTTATATATATATATATTGTGGGGACTGGTACACACACCCAGGAGACAGAAAGACGTTTGCCTATTCCAAGGCGTTTAATCACACAAGTCAGGTTGACAAACGGGGTGTTATCAATCACTTTCAAGTACTGTTAGTGCAGAACAGGTCATATACAGGTATTGTCAGTTCCTCTCTCTCCGCATGGTGGTGCTAGACTGCCGTTGTCTCTGGACCGCGTCTCTGGACATCAACGGCGCCTGAGAGCATGATTTAAACACTGTTTGTCTTCAGCCCTGTGGCGCTCGATAAACATGGGTAGTATCGCTACTCAGCTGGGGACGAGTGCTCTCACTCTGGTTCCTCCTCTGTGTACTGGGGTCATAACCGGGTTACTCCTGTTCCATCCCACGTATGGTATTTATATTGGTTATTCTCCTCTTCCTCCTCTTCACCAATCTGTCAGGTGACAGTCTGTCAAGCTCGCGCTTAGCGCGAGCGCCGTAGAAGCCTGGTAGGACAGAGGATAAGACACCATAAATATATTGCTGTTCATGTTATAGTCACATAGAATGGGATCATGAACCGTGGTTCTCGACTCACCGCCCAACTCGCTCGTCAGCGTATTGCTTCACCCCTGGAGCCTGGATCTCTACTGAGGCAGGCTGGCAGAGAGAGCTGCCTTTTGAATCCTAGCGCGTCTGACAGAAAGCAGGTGACGCGCATTCCAGCTGATCTAGTAGGTGATGTGGGACGTACGTCCCCTCTAGTACCCGCCCTAGAGGTTGGTGCGCTCCTCTTCTCTCTCTCTGCTGGCCTCCAGGGGTGTGCTTACCTGCTGTTGGGCGGTGTTCTGCCATCGAGACGCCACAATATATATATATATTATAATAATAATCGAAGTGGACAGCTTTTGCCCTAGTAATCCTTTTGCTTAAGTAATACAATGCAGTTACAATTCAGCATTAAGTCGACATAACTAGTACATGTTTATATCTGCACATGCATCAATACTTGTTCATATACATATAGTATTTTGAACAATCTTGAACAATATGGTGTATTCTTACTGCGGTGCACTATGGTGTACTATGGACCCCCAAGGTAATGCACCAAATGTATGGAATATCAATAATCGGTACGTTGAAACGATAATCAATATAGGATGTCACTCATGCCAGGTCGAGGACCAAGGACCATGCATATGTCTACATAACATGCTATATAAATACATTACATTTTATTTTTTTTACCCTTTGCATAAACCCTCATTATTGAATTTAAGATTTTCATTTTGATTGAATTACACAAATGGTCAAGTAGTTATATTGGTAGTGATGGTTGATATATATAAAGTCAGAGTCAACTTCATTTTCTTGTAAGTTACGGTCTACTGATCATGTCATATTAGACATCATTACCAGCTGGTTTACATGGTTCGTGGTATGGATAGAAAGATAGAGAAATATGGGAGATACGTGTGATAAGGAGAGAGTGAAGAGAAAGAGACAGTTTGAGGAGAGAGATCTTATGAGAGATATGGGGTAGAGAGAGAGAGTGTTAAAAAAATGCCACTGACCAACAGTGGCCAATAGATCACCGATTGATTGACCGTGGTTGACCACAACACACTTAACATAAGATACATGCTTTTGGTATGCTATTTGCTGCTGACCATGATCCTAAAGAGTTCCTATAGTATAGGCTTACACGTGTTTCTAAACTATAGTTTCTGAATTATTGGAAAAACATCGGTACATCTGTATTACATACTTTAGTATGCATAGTGTACATAACCTGTTATAATGGTCTTTGTTACATTTACACACTACCCAACCAGACATGCTGATGCTAATGTGTTTGTTAATGTGTTTGTATTAAAAATATACATTAGCATGTCATGACCCTTCTAACTAACCAGTACTTGAACCGTTCAAGCATATTTTATTATTCTACATGTAGGTTTAGACTTTCCTATGTATCGTGAAAATGTATGTCTATGCCAAATCATTGAGTTTATATAATTTAACTGGTATAAATAATATTTACGAGTATGATGGTTGTTATTGTCAATAGTTATTGTCAGCACAAAACGGTGTGTTTTGTATGCAGACCCCAATTTACAGTTTTGGATTGAAATCCTTGGAAATCCTTGGAAATCCATGGATGCCTATAGCAGCATAATTTATACCCCATGTAATCTAGACTATAGTATCTAACTTTCAAATGTCAATAATACCTAATAGTAACTATTGTAAAATGCTATCAATCTACCCTAGTCATCGTTATCTATAATTGTAGGTGAACATCATAATGTGCTTCGTTTCAAATTAGTTTTATATGCATGATAAATCATATACATTTACAATGCCAAGACACAGTATTCATTTACATACCTGTTAGTAAGCGGCTGTTGAACATCATCTACACTAGTATTAAGGTAATACATCAAAATACATACAAATTTGTCATCAAGAATCATACACTAGCAAATAACCTAACATCAGTACATCAGTGGCATATCTATATAATGAACCTATGCAAATACTATAGAATGGTGTATCTACATAAATGTTATCTAAATTATACAAGTTATGTTTTTATTTTGTTATTTTTGTTGTATGTTACGTTTTATTTTTCATGTTATATGTTTTGTATCTTGTATTTCTTTGTTATGTTTGAAGTTATATGTTTTGTATCTTGTCTTTTTCTGGTTCGTGTTTTGTTTGTCACGTTTTTGTTGTTTTCTGTTGGATTTCATTTATTTTTCATGTGTTTTTTTATAATGTTCACAGATACATCTGCTGTATTTACAGCTGTTAATGTTCCTATGCTACCTATAACACAACCATATGTCCTGAATATTGTGCATTGAGGACACTATCTAGATGTATAACGCCCCAAGTCCTATGCCTTAGACATGGATCATAATGTTGGGGGTTATTTCTCCAGAAGCAGAAAACTTGGTGTCTGCTAAACACGTTTTGAGACACCTAAAGGGTACTATTGACTATGAGCTATGCCTAAAGAAAAGTGATGAGAACTTGAACCTAATAGCTTTCAATGATTCAGATTACAGATTACAGTACTATAAACTGCTGTTTTAGCATGACAAAACAAGGCCCTGCTATTTCATGGAAATCAAAGAAACAGGCTACAATATCATATAGTGACATATAAATGTGAGGTGTTTAGGAATCCAGCAACCATGCCGTCAGTTACCGGAATTATTTCCCTTTTGAAGTGCAAATACCGTGAGTTGGTAACAAAAACAGACACTGTCATATATAAAATAATATATCTCTCTAGTATAAAATAAAATTATTAATCTCTCTAGTACAATGTATGTATGCACATATGCATGTAATGTATGTAATCACATACACGTGTAATCTATGTAAGTATGTACTGTATTGCGTATTGTATACATTAATCTAACAAACCGTCCATCAATCCCACACACACACACACACACACGCATCACACACACACACACACACACACACACACACACACACACACACACACACACAAACACACACACACACACACACACACACACAAACACAGACACAAGCACACACACACAAACACACAACACACACACACACACACACACACACACACACACGCACACGCACACGCACACACACGCTTCCTCTAAACTTGAATCAAAAGCACAACCAACTTCCAATAGAAAAACCTCTCTGATGTTCTCGTCAATTATAATTACATCTGGTGTATTTGCAGTTATATTTGCAAACACATTTGGGTCATTGCATTGAAACATTTCAAGATTTTTGTGAAACACAACGGAGGTATGAAACATAGGGGACACATCTGTAGCAATAATGTTCACAATTCTGTCATGCCTGGCTATATACAATCCTTTGTAAATATTACCACCGTTTTAATATATGAGATATAGATTCTATGGCCTGATGCTGTCCACAGTGTAGACAGTGATGGTCATATACTGCACATCCAGGCCTGCACATTACATTTTGTTTGTGGGCTACAAATGGGCCCCAACACATGAGGAAGTATCATGTTCACACACACGTAGGCATGCACACACACACACACACACACACACACACACCCTGACACATACCCCGCACACAGCAGTTTGTGGGCTACAAATGGCCCCATCAAAGAGGAAGTATCATGTTCACACACACACGTAGGCATGCACACACACCCCCATACATACTGTTTGTGGTTACAGACACAGGCATGGTCAGTTTGACCATCTGTCTGACCACAAGAGGAAGCCGCATAGAGGAAATGAGAAAGAGGAACTACCAACAGCTCAAATTGAGGAAGCGGAACTAGAATTATGCTGACACTAACTGTCAAACTGAAACTGCCCTCAAGCAATCTGATGACGTCACCAAAAATGAGGAAGTGCCACACCCCCAAATATGCCCTCCGAATATATGTCAGAAAAAACAATAACAATGGTCTCCCAATATGCCCTCTCTTACTACTGACATGTCTCTCTAACAAACCCACATACATACATACAATTAGGGAGTCTTACTCAAGGACACTTAGACACTAACTCTGGGGGAGCCTGGGTTCGAACTTGCAACCTTGCGGTTACCATCTGGTCACTCTACCCCTGAGCCACTGCCACCCCTTACAGAACAATGTAAAAGGAATATGTGTGTGTGTGTGTGTGTGTGTGTGTGTGTGTGTGTGTGTGTGTGTGTGTGTGTGTGTGTGTGTGTGTGTGTGTGTGTGTGTGTGTGTGTGTGTGTGTGTGTGTGTGTGTGTGTGTGTGTGTGTGCATGTGCTGAACATTCTGCATTGTTGCATGCTGTTTATTTTGCTCTGTTCTGCAGGTTATGGACAAATGCGCTGAAGCAGAGCCCGTGCCTGAGTGCATCACACTGCACCCTGGCTTTGCTATGTGTTGTTGTTGGGTACAACAGATAACTTATAGGTATGGTGGAGTCACATGGTACATCTGTGGAACAGAATACTGGGGTTAAACTGTAGTAGAACTCTAATTACCCAGGGGGCAAACCACTTTTTTTTTTAGGAAACCTGCATTTGCCATAACATACATAGTTGTCCACCAGAAATAATATCTATGGCCCAGTAGGATCCCAACCTATATGGACAACCTGGTCACTTTTTGGGCAAAAGTTTTAATTAGCCCCTATTAGTTATAATGGGGGGTGAATAGGGCAATTTTTTTAATGGAGGGATATTTCCACGAAACTTCACAGGTTGATCAATGATATGAATACAAACATTTTTTGTATTGAAATGTTCCATGAAATCCAATATGGCCGCCACAATATTAGCACCCAGATAGGCTTGGCTCTAACTTCTGAACCAGATGAGCTAGAAACGCAAACTTGGTGTATACTTCATGGTTTCTGACCATGAGAGACTCAATGGAATACCTATTTTTATTATTGGGTGTGTCTGGACCCTTATTGTGCATATTTAGAGGATGGTGGCTAGCCAAAATCGTGCTTTACGATGATTTCTACCATGATTGTTGACTGTTTTGGCAAACACAAGCAATATCCAATGCATTTTGTTTTTTATTGTCCATTCTACAACTCTATTAGGGAGATACTTTTTAATAAGATAGATCCAAATCATGAATCATGAAAAGTTGGAGAACTGAAATGACTATTTCAAAAGTACACCTTTTCATTTGCCTCATTCCTTGAAAAGGCCTGGTCAATGAGGAGGGCCATTTACATGTAAAATGGCCTTGTTTTAATCTGTAGCACTTTGAGATTTGTTTCAAATATAAAGTGCGTTATAAATAAAATGTATTATTATTATTATTATTGTTTGTTTTCTTTGTACCATTTGTACCATTTCACTTTTATGATGTAATCAAAATGCAATGTCCTTTCCTTTCCATGTGCAAGAGTATTTGTAGTAATTAATTTTCGCATTCATGTCATTGATTCTTTTTAGGCGTTACCGTCCGGTACACAGCATACCGCTCATTTGTGAGGTGGTGTTGGGGGTACCTAGGACAAGGGAACCGTAGGGTCGTCCCATCCTGTGCCGTCACCCAAATTCGGGCCGCTTATCCTTCTCCTGCCGGACAATACACAGGATTCAGGCTGCCTCCACTCCACACACACCACCATTCATTCCTTCATTACATCCAGACTCGACTACTGCAATAGCCTCCTGTATGGCGTCACCACCAAGGTCCTCAAAAAACTTCAATATGTCCAAAATTCCGCCGCCCGCCTGCTCACCCGAACCAGATCCAGGGACCACATCACACCCATCCTCCGTGAACTCCACTGACTCCCAGTCAAGTCCAGGATTGAATTTAAAATACTCACCATCACCTACAAAACCCTCAACAACCAGGCCCCCCTCTACCTCTCTGAACTCATCAACCACCATGTCCCCTCCCGCTCCCTCAGGTCAAGCACTGCCAACCAACTGGAACCCCACAAATCTAACAAACGGACATGGGGAGACCGGGCCTTTGCAGTGGCTGCCCCTTCTCTCTGGAACTCACTCCCAACTCACATCAGAGCTGCCCCCACCCTCGAAATGTTCAAAAGCACACTCAAAACCCACCTTTTCAAACTGGCTTTCCCTACATAACCCCCCCCCCACACACTGACACACCCCTTCTTGTTTGTCCCTCTTTTGATTTTGATTTCTAGTTTTTAACCTTTTAAACCTTTTTAAATAGTTTTCTAATAAATATGTCTGTACTCTTTCTGTAAAGCGACTTTGGGTACCTAGAAAAGCGCTATATAAATCGTATATATTATTATTATTATTATTATTACAACAGACATCCTCCCCACGTTTGTTGTCACTGCTGGTTTTTTTGCCCATTTTCTTTTATTTATATGCTTTACTTAAATAAAGCTTGTTCAAGTGTAACACACTACATGTTCCTGGTTGGGTTTCGTAATCTAAAACGCAAGAGGTATTGAAGTAAAAATAGTAGTAGTCAATACAATAGTCAGTGTTGCAGCAGCCCGAATTGTAACGGACATACATTTATTGGCGTGAGAAAACATACCTTTTCTTTGCCAAAGCAAGTGTCACAAATATAATTAAACAGTTGAAAATGGGTAAAAAGTATATACAGTTGGACAGGGTAGAGCATTGAATAAATATAAATAATAAATAAATGTCACATTGCATCGTTATATACATGTTATGTTATGGCAAAAAAAAGCTAACATTGGCTTTCAAAGTTTGCAGGATCATGTACCATTATGTATTTTCCATACTTCTTGTTCCCTAACAAACAAATGACTTCACCATCACCACTCAGCCCTTGCAGCACCATTAACCAGAGCAATGTCGCCTCTGAGGCATACCGCTGCACAGAGAGAAGCACACTGAATGTAATGACTGGGTACTGTAGCTGTTTAGTCACAAACAAGAGATTAGTCCCGTACTGTTTTAACCTAACCTAGGAAAGAGGTTTGGGCACAGGTCCTGGACATGCTTATCGTGAGGGAGGAAAACAATCTAATAATGAATTTGAAAAAACATTTACGTATTTCACATGAAGCTGTAAACTGGTCTTGTGTTGTGAAAGGTCAGTAGCAGCCTGGCTAATAAGCCAGACTG
The DNA here is from genome assembly GCF_963924005.1 of Protomyctophum bolini. NCBI lineage: Eukaryota > Metazoa > Chordata > Actinopteri > Myctophiformes > Myctophidae > Protomyctophum > Protomyctophum bolini. The sequence continues at coordinate 50,934,995 of NC_137866.1, forward strand.
GGTCAGTGGCAGCTGGGGTCAAAGTTGAATTGATTTGAGCCCATGCAGCGACTGGGCAGTGCTCCGTGCCTAGGGAGGGCAGAGTGCCGAAATATACATTTCGGCCATTGGCATCGCCATGCATTGTGAGCTTCGGCTATTTTCAAACGATTTTGTACACATTTTTAATTTGTGAAATGGGACATTCTGCAATATGAGTACTTTTAGTATTGATGCCAATACATTTGTACTTTTACTCAAGTAAATTTAGAATTGTACTTGTAACGGAGTAGTTAGTTAGTTAGTTATTTATACAGAATAAAGATTAACATGTTACCATTGACCAAAAATGAAAGGGCTGAAGCCGAAGCTTATTATGGCCACCTTATTAATATTTAAATGAGTTTCAATATTAGAAAAAGGAGACAAAAGCAAAAGACTATATTGCAGTATTGATACTTTTACTTCCACCACTGTGCAGCACTGCATTCTCCAGAAGAAAATCAGTGGTTCAGAGACAGTGCAAATAAAGTCACCTGTAAACATGTTAACCTCTACAGCCTCCAGGTCGTAATGGGTCTTTCTCATTAATAAAACCTTGCCTAGTGGCCCCAAGTTATTTCATCTTAATAGCCTTTATTGAACTGATGACCGTTAAAATAAAGTGTTTAACCCGGCCACATAAATATCAATAGCATCACGGCAGAACTACTGGCCCGTCTCTCTCTCATGCTGAATCACTTTCCCAGGGACAACGCTATTGATCTAAAAAGGCATTGCTTCTGTGCAGAGTGAGGATATTAGTGTTTGCCTATCCTGTATAGACGAATCCACGGAGGGGTGCCCTGGGCACAGCCATAGCTGAGGTGTAACATGAAGTGCAGCGTGACACCTCAGCACTGATTGCCTACACCTGGCCTACAGGGCAAGGCTCTGTGGATTCTCTGTGGATACTCTATAGGAACAGTTATGCCTGGTTCAAGCTTCACTATAGCAGATCTGCAAGCGCATGCTTACAAGCATTTATGCTTGTAGATCAAGTATAAATCACCCTTATCGGTCATTCTCATCATGTTATCCAGTGATCCCCTATAGGAGCGGAATTCATGACAAACTTGACTGACAGGTGAATGCATGAATCGTGATGGACAGAGTCCAGGATGGAAATTATGACTCCCAACAACACTGGTAGCCTTTGGTCCAAAGCTTTAGTGCTCAACTGATGATGATTAGAGGATCAAAGACAGGTGCAGACTGTCTCATAAACAAACTCAGTCTCGTATTAGGTACATGCTTTTCAGCCCCTCAGGGCTTTGTCAGGCGGATGTGACCTACTATTTGCAGTTATGCAAATTTTAACAACACAATACAATATGTTCATCAGTGTATTCTATTCCTCGGTGTCAGGTTGGATGTTGTGGTTGTTGTGTGTCACGGTTCGGCCGCAAACCGAGACCATCTGGCCAGATCTTCATCCGAGCCGGGCCTCTCATATCCGGCAGAAAGTGCAGGTGGGACCTCGATGGCCTCGATCCTCTCCTGGAACGGACGTGGGTTGACCACCACTTCCCCCAAGAGCTGCTGTAAACTGTCCACATAATCTAAGACAGAACAAGACATGCACTCAAAACTTGCTTCACAAATTCAGGCAACAATATTGTTTGCATAATATTATGCATTATGCAATAACATTATGTGTTATGTGGAAACATATGAAGGTGTAATTTTTTTCCCCGTATTCAAATATGTTGCCGAGCCAATCAATAAAAAGCAAACAGCAGTTCTTCTCGTCAATCAATCCATATTGGAACGTACTGTATCTCGGCTTCCCCTTCACAAAGGCCCTGGAGTATTCGCCTTTCTTGTACTTGGGGAAACGCACTTTGGTTTTCAGCTTCCCATCTGGCCCCAGAAGTCGCTCACGGGCTGCGTTCTCATTGTAATGAAGGCAGGCCAAAAGCAATCTAAAATATAAGGGGGGGGGGGGGGGGGGAGGCAATTAGTACTGTAGGCCTAAATTACATCCAGTAGGCCTACATACATTATGGAACATTTTCAATTAAACCGGGTTCCCACACATTTTTACGAATTATTTTAATTTTCCAAAATATTTTAATCTGTTTTCCAGGCCTACAGAAATCATAATTATGGTGCAATAATGAGGCTATTACACATGCTATCGAGTATTGCATAACCCGATAACACAGTGTAACATGAGTAACGCGGTGCAACGTGTTGTGAGTGTGTGGACCTTTCAAAACATTTCCAGGCTTATACTAAGCTGCAAGCATTCTTACTAAATTCACCAACCTGCACAGCATTCCAATGAATGGATAGACAACATTCTTGGGCGCAAATCTCAAAATGAGAGCATGGAAGGATTCCAGGGAGGACTTGCGTGGACTGATCTTTGCGACGTCTTTCAGCAATGTTTTTTTCATCATGATGTCACAGAAGCGTTCACAGGCTTTGGTATCTGAAGATATAAACAACATGTAAACATCACCAGTTATCATAGTTGGAAAATCACAACTACATTTGCATGACAAATACAACATATGCAATTTAATTTATGCAATTTATATATGACTACTGTAATGTGTCTTAGTAATCAGTCAATAGAATCACAGTTCTGTAGATACACAAAATGGAAAGACATGAAGTGACTGACATGTGTTTCTGCTACTGATTCACGCAAGTTCACACAATATGAAGACTGCACTGCCCTCTACTGACCATTGGCAGCATCTGTTCTTAGCACTAGACTCAAAAGTAGTACATTTCAAGTTTCAACCATAGCTTTTCATAGATTTTAGGCAATCCGATGTTCAAAATAAGAGGGGTTTATTTGTCAAATACTCATATCTACAGATCTATAAACTCAATGAAACCATAGATGTTATTTGACAGTTTAGTAGGACTGTAAGTGCTAGATTGATATTTGTCATGAAAATGAATTTATTACATGCCCCCCTTCTGCAACACTAAGTGTCACAAACAGCTGTAGATAGCATAAATGAGTATTATTAATAATATAACTCATATTTAGAATAAAGTAATGAAGAAGTACATTTGTAGGATTTCAGCATAAGCTGTAGTGTTGGAATATGATCTATATTGTGTGTATATATATATATATATATATGAAACCTTTTATTCTGAAGGACTGATCTGCTAACAGGAAGTGCCTATTTACTATGTGTATAAATTGGCTAAATAAACGCCCCTTGTTAGTTCTGTTGTGTACAGCTGACAAGGATGATGTGAACAGACGCTGCTGCCTCCTTGTGTTATTATTTCCTCCTTATAGCCCGACTAGCTCCAGGTATATATATCTACCTTACTGCTGCGATGGCAGCTGCTCTGCCAACAGGTTATGGGCCCAGCAGGACGAAAGATGATGGAAGCCGGTGGAGTCGGATTTGTTTTGATGGCGATGAACGGAACTTCGAATTATGGTTGGTGAAATTCCTCGGGCACCTAAGACTGAAAAAGCTTAAACACACTATACTGAACGAGCCTGATATCGACGACGAAGACGTGCTCGATGGGGACGAAGCAGCCGTGAGAGACGCTGCAGCCGAAGCAAGAGCCGCTGAGGACGCCGAGAAAAATGAAGAAGCATATGCCGAACTAATTCGGCTTACTGACAGCTATGATTCTGAAGGGGCTCCCAGAATCATATAAGCCATTTTCCATCCACATTGCACAAAGTGACGACAACATCACCTTCGCCGAGTTTAAAACCAAACTGAGGAGTTACGAGATCACTGAAAGGTTCAGTAGCAATTCCGGGGATGACAGCGTGATGATAATAAGAGGCAAGGACAAAGACGTGAGACTGTCCTGTTACAACTGCGGCCAGAGGGGGCATAAAGCTTTCGAGTGTGAAGGTGCTGCCGGTCAGAGGAAACAGAGACAGTGGTGCAGTCTTTGCAAAAATCCCACGCACAACGATACCAACTGCAGGCGGAGAAGACGGAGGGACAACGTCAACGTGACGCAGGATGAAGAGGAGCACACGTTCACCTTCAAGGTGGGCCAGGTGAACCACGACTTGGACGGCGCCGGGAGACCGAAGCAGAGACCATGTCAGGGCACTGCTCTGAGCATTGGGCTGATGGTCGACACCGGGGCTACGTCACACATTGTGACCGACGTGAAGAAGTTCCGAAACTTCGACGAGAGTTTCGAGCCACGGAAGCATGTTCTGGAGATGGCTGATGGAGTGAGGGCCTCTGGCATAGCGCTGAAGAGAGGTACTGCAAACGTTTGGCTGAGAGATAACAAGGGTCGTGAGGTGGAAACGATGCTGAAGGGGGCGCTCTACGTTCCATCCTTTCCCCAAGACATTTTCTCAGTCAATGCAGCTATATCCAACGGAGCCACAGTCTTCTTCAAAGAAAGACAGAACAAGCTCATCCAAAAAGATGGTACGACATTCGACATTAAGGTACATGACAGGCTGTTTTACTTAAATACTGTTGATAAGATTACTAATGTTGATTAATGTCATGGGTGTAATGATATCAAAACGTGGCATGAAATTCTAGGACATTGCAACTACGAAGATGTGTTGAAATTGCAGAATGTAACTGAGGGTATGGAAATTAAAGGCAAGGTTGATCTTTCCAAATTGTCATGTGAAGTGTGCACAAAAGGTAAATTTGCTCAGAGCCGAAACAGAGAGCCAGACCAAAGAGCTAAAGCTGCACTACAACTTGTACACACTGATTTATTTGGACCAATCGATCCAACGGCTAAAGATGGATTCAAATATACTCTAGCATTTACTGATGACTATTCAGGAGCAATTTTTGTTTATTTCTTGAAATCTAAGAGTGACGCAGTCAAAGCTACGGAGAAATACATTGCTGATGTTTCACCTTATGGGAAAATTAAGTGTATTCGATCAGATAATTGTACCGAGTATGCTTCTGGTCTATTTCAAGCATTGCTAAGCAAAAATACCATCAGACATGAGATCTCAGCTCAGAATGGGATAGCTGAGATAAATAGGAGAACACTGTTTGAAATGGCCAAATGCATGCTGATTGAAAGCAGTTTACCAAAAGAATTGTGGACATATGCAGTAATGACTGCTGCTGTTATTCGAAACAGGTGTTTCAACAAGCGTGTAGGACAGACCCCATATTATATGCTGACAGGAAAGAAGCCAAACCTTTCGAGAATGAGAACATTTGGGTCCCCATGCTATGCATACAAGCAAGACAAGAAAAAGTTGGATTCACAATGTGAAAAGGCTATCTTTGTAGGCTACGACAAATACAGCCCAGCTTATTTGGTGTTTTATCCTGACACAGGGAAAGTACTTGTAGCTAAACACAGATTGGTAAAGTTCATTCAAAAGAGTGTCATTGCGAGTCAGACACAAACCGAGCAAGAAATGGAGGAGTATGATGGTTGCAGTATAAGGGGGGCTGTAAACTATCTACCTAAAGTTAAGGAAACCATGGTAATCCCAAAAGAGACACAAAAACAAGATGCAGAGTCAGAGATCAGATGAGTGATCTGGTTGACATTCAGGCAGGTGAATGTAGCCAGAGTACAGAGATGAGTGATCTGGTTGACATTCAGGCAGGTGAAAGTAGCCAGAGTACAACTTATCCAAAAAGAGAAAGGAGACCACCTCAATATTTAAAGGATTACGAGTGTCAAGCAAAATCTGATGACCAGGGAAATGTAACCTTTGATTATTGTTATGGAGTGATGAGAGAAAATGATAAATTTACCCTGACTATACTGCCAGAGGGCAAGAATGCAGTGGGGGGTGAAAACAAAAACAGGGTGATGAAGCATTATTGTCACAACACAGTAAAACAAAAGAAAAGAAGGAAAAATAAGTGTTAATTTGTGTTTGGGTGATAGGTGATGATCTGATTATGTGATATATTTAATCTGCTATTTATTAATGAGTATTTGAAAAGTACTGTAACATGCATTTGAAGTTTTATTATTGCAACCAGTAATTTAATGACATAACATGATGACAGATGTAAAAGAGATGCTTACATTTTGCACATATTTATATGCAATCAAGTGGGGGTGTTGGAATATGATCTATATTGTGTGTATATATATATATGAAACCTTTTATTCTGTAGGACTGATCTGCTAACAGGAAGTGCCTATTTACTATGTGTATAAATTGGCTAAATAAACGCCCCTTGTTAGTTCTGTTGTGTACAGCTGACAAGGATGATGTGAACAGACGCTGCTGCCTCCTTGTGTTATTATTTCCTCCTTATAGCCCGACTAGCTCCAGGTATATATATATCTACCTTACTGCTGCGATGGCAGCTGCTCTGCCAACATGTACACAATGTAAATTTCTCACTTGGTGTCAGCCATGCTCTGTGTGTAAGGAGGTCGTGGGCACAGTTGGGTTGCTGTGCTGGTGAACGTTCTGGACGTGGTTTGTGATAGAAGACCACTTAGCCACGGCTTCCTCCCCACTCTGTGACGAGGATGAGCTCCAGTAGAAGTGGTTGACGGAACTTTTCCTCCACACCTTGACGTCCTCACAGCCACGCTCCTTCCCAAGTGCCTCCAATTTCTTGGACAGGCCTTTGAAGAGGATGAGAGAGAGGAAAGAAAAAATATATATTTGTAGTAAATAAATAAGTAAATAAACAGTTTGTACATGCTAAGTAATAACAAGTTGACTAAGATGATGTCTTGTGAATTTATTTAATTACACAAATGTACTGTGACAACCTTTGGCTACATGCCAGGCATCATAGTAGTGCTTGGTATCCTTCTGCTCCTTCATACATTTCTGGACCTGCAGGTTGTCACGCCAGCCGACTCCAGAAAAGACAGGCTCCTGATGAAACCTGCAATCTCCATATTGTTGCTGTAGCGTACCCCGACCTCATTACTCTGTCAACAATAACAATGCGCAATTAAGTATGTTTGATAATGCACAGGACAAAGAATGACTGAACATTGTGAAGAAAGAATGTGAACATTACATATTTCCAACCTGCACAAGTTGGATGTCCAAGATCCTGTTGTGATCTAGATCCATCATTGTATATGAGCCATACTTCGCACTGTGGCCTGTGGGGGTGAGAGACAGTTATTACTGCATGTCTACAAGAAAATAGCAATAAATGTATGCTATACATAGTTATACTAACCCGGCGAGTCCGCTCTCATGTCCCCTCCCAAAGTGAGTAGTAGCAGTTTGCCAGCTGCCTTGGCTACATCCAACACCTTGGCCTGCTCCATCTTCCACTGGTGAAGGATGGTTGGCTGGAGGTAGGCATGTTGGTGGCGATAAAAAGTCCTTGGATGCATGCACTGGAGCCGCAGTGATGACAGAACCTAAGTGTATAACAAGAAAAACATGGTTACTGACACTAGGCTATACCAACGTGTTGAGCTGTAACTGCAGCTCTTGATGATCTACACATCAACTGACCTTGTGGACTTGCGTATAAGACGCCCCGTTAAAAGCCACCGCAGCCGACAGCAGAATGTTGCCAGCCAGGAGGGTCCCAATATAGGGCTGGCTTTGCCACTTAGCTCGACGCTCACAGTGGAGGCAGATCTAATGGATAAAGAGCAAAAGCAATTTTTTGATAAAAATGGCAATGACAAATAATTAAATATGAACAATAGTGATTACACATGGGGGCGACAGTGGCTCAGGAGCTATAGTGCATGTCAGCGGGGGAGAGAGCTATAGATGCCCGAGGCAGATTCCGTGCCATTGCGTGTGTGTGTCCCCGGAGAAGCTCATGATCTCGTCCGCAAGACTATTAGTACTGTGACAATGGCCCCCAGAAGTCGGCATACCCCTACCGGAGTTAGGACCAAACACAACATCTCTAAGGTCTCCCAGACATGAAATGGATTCTTGTATAAAAATATTTTACTGCAAAAGTGGTGAAATTGATATTTAAACTAATAATACAGCCTGTCCGTCTGGGGGTTAAGGCATATAAACTCATGTAGAGTCACAATGGAAGCTCTGAGAGGTTTACAACTTGGCATACCTGAAGCCAGGACATCCCTCTACATTCTAAAAAAAGAATAATGTCAATATGTGAATGTAAATATGATATATAGTAATTTGAACACATACCTACAATAGGCGAAAATGTAAATCTGTATAGTGTCTTATTTACTTTGCAGTGACTCTGACATGGATTGTCATAGCAACACATATGAGGGCTTGTAGGAATGGTGTGGTTCTACTGTATCCAGCAATACCAATTGTGTAACTGTAGCTTGCATACTCGTGGAGGTATGACTCTAAACGTAAATTGTGTCCCAAATGGGGGGAATAAAACAGTTCTAATGAAATCGACAGTATTAGTTAGTGTGGTTGCTCTAGAGTCTAGCAACACAATTGTTCTCTGTCCGATATTTTTTTGCCAGCAAGGTGCTTTTTGAGGGAGATTTAATGTTTGGTTTTTTTGTTCAATGTTTGTTTTAAAAACGCAATTGCCAATGAAGGGAACATTTGCATATTGTCATTACGTCATATTGTCTATTTATTGTTAATTTAATGTGTTGGCACCGTTTTACATCACCATTACATCACCTAATCAACATGAGTTAGACTTATATTAGCTACCCTCACTTCACACAGGTGTGATTTTTGTTAACTTTTGCACAACAGAAAAGTGAAGCTTTTTGTCATATGCTTCACACACTGTTGTCACTGTTCATTTATCACAATAAATAATACAAACGGTAAGACGGAATTCAGTCCCCAGGTTCCTATGCTTTGTGACTCACGTCAGTGCAACCACACTTCCAATTTCCCAGAATTGCACCTTTCTAGTTTTATTTTGACTTCACTCAATGGTGGAATAATTATAACAAATTGACTTGAGTAGAAGTTCCAAAAATGTATGAAATCCCAAACTTGAGAAATTTTGAAAAGAATATTGCAGCTGCAACAATACTGCAGAGAAATGCATACCTACAATATAACTACTGTTAGATAGCGCACCCATGGATGAGGGTGCTCAATGATCAATGTTATCCTCATAACAGCAAGCCATTAGTTACTGCGAGAGTCTAGCAAACACCAACTCGGGATTCCTGGATCTCTGCCCTCCACAATTTTCACAATTTTTATTTAGAAAAGCAATGTACAGTAACTATATATTTATACAAAACAAACACAATCAATTCTGATATTTTCCCCATGTCCTGTGTCCCTCTTAAGTTCTACCAGTATTAATAAGACAAGACTTATGGAACAATGCAATTAGTTGATATCATTTTCCATAATAATTTGGTTACAGTCAAGTTTTTACAGTATTTGGGTCCATCTGCTTGCATGTTGCCTATATGGGTTTCTTCATAAACTGACACAGCAAATATTTTGGAATGTGAAAAGATGAGAAGAACCTTGTGAAGTCTATTAGCTATTTAGCTAGCTGGAGTGACTTAGCTTTAAGCTCCATTTAGTGTAACAGATCCTGTCCAGTAGCCTAATAGCAAAGCCCAGACTGTTTCACCAGAATGGTTAATTAATCACTTGTAACAGCATGGTTACTGTGCATAGTACCTAACAATAGTGTACGGTCGGGTCAAAAGTCAAAACATAGTTGATTGATGAATTCTGAACCTGAAGTATTCTTTTTTTACTAGAATGGAGTGTGATGTACAAACATTGGATCCAAATATTTGTATCATCTGTGGTAAACATTTAGACATATGCAGGAGGAGCCTGTGGTTGGCATGTCTCCTGCTTTAAATAATCTATTTGTGGCAGTGTTTTCATGTCACTCTTTCGCTGTCTATATTCTGCTTCCTCCATCCACATTGAAAATACTTTTTGTGGAGGTCACATTTGTCAAGTTTGTGTGTTTTACTGTCCTTTTCTCTAATTTTATTTTCAGCTTCTTTTAGCAATTCATCTAATTCAAGCAATTTATTTTTTACTTAAAGAGCCTTGTTCTGGAAAGCCCATTTGTTTCCACTCTTCAAGGCAGTCTAACGCTCCTGGACCATACTTTGCAACCATATCGCGCATAACAGAAGACCATCTTTCTTTATCCTCTGCGACCGGCACACTTTTCTTATTACCCATACTGAAATACTGTCAGATAAATGCTTTACAATACATACACAGCAATGATTGTGCGGACGATCTAGTCTATGTAACGCGGTAGCTTTATGTTATTATCTGAGGGTAACAAGATGTCTTTATGTTGTTTATCTACAAGGTTCTTATGTTATTCCCAGAGTAACAAGGTCTTTGTGTTATAACTTGACTTAATGCAACAACGGTATCGTTATGTTATTCTGTGAGGACAACAAATTGTATGTTATGCCCACAGTTTAACAAGGTGTCTTTGTGCTACAAACTTGACTTAATGCAAGGTCTCTTTTCTTTTCTTTCCACTAGGCTAGACTTCTGTACTTGACTATACAATAAGGATAAGTTGGCAAAATATGGTCTTAGAATTTATAATTAGCACTTCAATTGTCAGGAACTTGTTTGGAATTTGGAAAATTCTCACCGTTTTCAGTGTAGCCACGGGTTTTTTTAATCCAGGCGCTGAACTCCGTAGATGCAGCCGTGACTGATCTGTCCTTTTGGAGCCGTTCATTGACGTGATGGACAAATCAGTCATGGCTTGATCTTCCGGAGCTCAGACGACACAGGATCCCACTTCAGACACCAAATTGATGTGGCAGTTTTGTACTGAACTAACGCGTGAGGAATACAAAGCGATGAGCGAAAGACTGTCTTGTAGATGATGTTGTTTATTAACGAGATCACAGATCCTGGCTTCCCCAACAGCCCAGGCAGGTATCCAAACAGCATAATGTCAGAATACAGAGGTACAGTATATATACAGTAAGGGCCGATTCATACTCCTATTTTAGAGCCGAATAAAAGTCGGTTCGGCGCTGTAGAGCCTACAATTTGACGTCATTTGAGGTTCGGGGGGGGGGGGGTACCGTCCTAAAGTCGGCTCTTCGGTGCTACTGAAATTTTCTGACGAGCCAAAATCATTTCGGCACTACAGCGCCGAAACAGCGGTAAAAGAGTATGAATCGGCCCTTAGTCCCACCCACAAGGTGGACCCAGGGGCAGGACGCAGAAGTGAATACAAGCTCGTACTGATGAAAGGACCATTTGCTTACAGACAAAGGAAGAGAGGGTGGTGGGGGGAACAGGTGAGAAGTGGTTCCAGGACAACAGAGCCAAGTGTTAGGTTATGTTGTTCTCACAGCATGGTTCAGAGCTTCAAAGCTAAGTTTGTCTAGACTAATTCAATGTATTCAAATGACCTTTAGGTACAATGGAAAATCCTCCTCACATTGTGAACTTACCTTTTTGCATGTTGAGCAATGATCTCTGTATCTGTCTGTCTGCCTGTGCCTGAAGAGTGCAAACTGACTGTGAAAAGTGTAGTGGTTAAGTAATCAATTTGCAGGTGTGGGGTTGCCATGGCAATCAATTGGCTGAGGCAGAGGCTGGGAATTGCACAGGTGAAGGGACTTAGGCTGATTAGGCCCACTGGCAGAGCCTGACCAGAGCCTTTTGTGGTGGTTCTGGAGAGCCGTGTGTCCGACTGACTCGATACCGGGCACTGCACTCCCTGTGGGTGTGTGGAACACGTGTGTCGAATCTGAAGTCGGTGTGGCAAATAGTTCTCGAGTTACGTGCATTACAACCATACACACGCGCACGGACGCACACAGGCAGACAGAGATGTGGCGCATTTATAGTAGGATGTTATGCTTTAATTGGCTATCTACAATCTCATGGCGTGCCACAGAGTGTCGAGCTATGAGCTTGTAGATCTGCTATTTTTCTTAAATCGTGAAAATGTGGCGCAAATCTTTGAATATATATTCTTTCAGGGCGAATATTTTTAACTCAAATCTTTGCTTCTGGAAGGGGGTCCCTGGAACAACATATTTTCAGATTGGGGTCCGCGGCCAAATACAGATAATTCTGGGGCTCCTTTACCTGAAATTGATTGAGCACCACTGACATAGAAACATAGGGTTTTTCAGAAAACATTTAGGATTTATAAGGCCGCAGTCACATCTATCAGACAAGCGTCTTATGGTTGTCTGATGAAAAGCATCAGACAAGACAGCTCCCAATGCATTTCTAATGGGAGTCACGTGGTTTCATCAGACAAACGTGTTTCATGGGGGGGGGGGGGGGGGGGGGGCAAGACACAAGACAGAAAACATTTTGTAGGCGACAAGCTGAAGAACAAGGCGGGACTTCAGACAAGACAAAAAGGGTTGGGTTTACCCGCCAACCAATAGGAGAGAAGGTCCGTTTGTTACGCTGCACTGGGCGGTCATTTCACACTCTGTTGTTTTTTTTCTGCAGAGTGTAGACACGGAAGAGGAAAGAGCCTATGCACTTTCGTAACGAAAATTATTTTATTGTTAAGTAAAGTAGTTTGGTCTGTTCCAGTAAGCAATTCAACAGGAAAATATAATCCCTGCCCGTCGTGGCCGAACAGAAAATTAAAACAAACGTTATAATTCAAGGTGCATGCATTTTATCATTCACTCCTAACCTAGCTCTGGTCTATATAGCCTAATGCTTATATGATTCCCCCCCTTTTTTTTCTCTAATTTTTTTTAATAACATTAACATCGAGGTGTCCACTGGCAATGCCAAAGCAGTGGCATGCACTCTTCAATCTGTCGTCTCCTCTCCTGAAGTAACGCTGAACGGTCGGTCTGCAGATAGGAGAGAGCCGTGCGCCCAGGCGCAACTATAGGCTCCAACTTGGAGACGCATGTCATCTCTTATCCTATATTTCGCCTATAGCCTGCATCGACGTCTGCGTCATGGCTAACAGCCTGAAATGCAGCAAGTCGTGTGTTGTGGTAAAATGGATGCGCTTTATTAAAAATAATGGAGACGTTGCTAACAGAAAATATTAATTTTCCACAATGATGCCCTGCTTAGTCTGCGTACCTGGAGGCTATATACATACACACACGGAATCAGTGCCAGACTTGGCACCTACTGTGGTAGTGGTACTGATAAAGTGGAGACGCAACACGTTGACACAACCAACAAGCTACTAGCTACTGTGTCCCGCAGCTAACAGCGTAAGGACAACAACAGGCAACACGTGGATCTGTTTCCGCATGTCCTCGCACCGCCCACGCACCGCCCAGATTCCGCAAAGCATTGTGGTCAATTGATGCGACAAACGACAAGACAGATGAAACCATAAAACATTGATAAGACGCTTGTCTGATAGGTGTGACAGGCGCCTAAGACTTTTTTTTTTAGAATCGTCCTCCGGTCTAAATTGGTTAAGAGTATTTTACGATTTTTATCACATCTGACCTGTGTTGACCTCAGCTCAGCAGAAGCTCTTGTTCAGCAGCAAAACAAGAACAAATTAGCAGCACTTTTCTACCCATGAATACGAAATGAGGCCCATTAGACACAACACATAGCTCTTTTCCCTTGTGGGATCATGCTTGTTAACTATTTATTCTCCTTACTCTCCATTTTCTCTCCAATGTGTGGCTTTTGAAGATTTTGTCATGTTGGAGGGCTCATCCACATGCTGGCATGTGCTGGACATTTTGTCAAAAGTACATCCAAAATGAGTCGACAAGAATATTGCCAGAAACACATTAAAAGATAGCCCTGAATGACCATATGATCGTAACAGGTCTGTGACTCTTGAGTGTTCAAATGTTAATTTGTACACTCTCAGAATTAAAGGGGTCCTTGCAAATAAAACATTTGAGAACCACTATTGGACTCCTAATATTCCATACATAGTGCCCTCCGTGTCTGGTGCTGGGACTCTGGTGCAACGCACAGGTCCTGAGCCTGGTGAGAGCAGGAGTGGACCTGGTAAGACGTAGGAGGGGCCCGGACACGAGACAACCCACAGAGCCTAGTCTTTCCATGTGCCAAAAGTCTACGTCCCAGCCCTGGCAGAGTAGTTCTGGAGTAGTTCCAACGGATTGTGTGGCCCTGGTTTTGCCCTAGTGGGACTGATTGAGGGTATAGCTATTGGGACGTAAGTCGGGACTTGATCACCCCGGCTGGGTCGCCTGAGTGAGGGGTATGACCCAAATCCCCGTTGACCTCAGGATACATCACTTAGGATACGACCCAGGTGCATCCATGCAATGTATTTTTTTAGTCGTAGTAAATTAGTAGGCTACTAGTTGGACTCCTAATATTCCATACATAGTGTGGTAGTAAATCAGTACTAGTTGGACTCGTAATATTCCATACATAGTGTGGTAGTAAATCAGTAGTTGGACTCCTAATATTCCATACATAGTGTGGTAGTAAATCAGTACTAGTTGGACTCCTAATATTCCATGCATAGTGTGGTAGTAAATCAGTACTTGTTGGACTCCTAATATTCCATACATAGTGTGGTAGTAAATCAGTACTAGTTGGACTTCTAATATTCCATACATAGTGTGGTAGTAAATCAGTACTAGTTGGACTCCTAATATTCCATACATAGTGTGACAGTAAATCAGTACTAGTTGGACTCCTAATATTCCATACATATAGTGTGGTAGTAAATCAGTACTAGTTGGACTCTTAATATTCCGTGTCTTAGTAAATCAGTGTCATACATATTGTGAAGAAAACCTGGAGACTGGCATTCAGTGTAGGTGTCCCTCCACCCTCGGGATCTAATATCATTGGTTTCTTCCAGCCCCAGGATCTGTTCTCTTCATCTCTTCATGGAGCTGTGAGCTGCAGCCGTGCCGCGTTCGCTCAGGAATAATTTTCTTCAGATCATGTTGCTGGTGTTGACTTGCAAATATTTCATATCGGACGGAAAGGGATGACTTTTAGCAAACGGCCGTGGCATTTCTGTATTCCTCCGTTCCAAAAGGTTAACAGTGCTTACCATCTAGATTAACTGACGCTGCGGAGGAGGAGGCATATGGTGGGGGTACATTAATTGAAGTACTTAAGTACAATTTTGAGGTAAAGAAAGACAAACAGGTGTGTGTGCTTCCTCTTGGTACTGTCCAGGCTTATGGCCAGTGGTGGAAAAAAGTACTTAAATGTTTTAAGTAAAAGTATCAATACTGTAATGTAGATGTATACTCCATCCCAAGTATAAGTCCCATATTAAAAATGTACTCAAAGTACAAAGGTATCAGCACCAAAGTGAACTGTACTGAAAGTACTCAGAGTGGAACCATTTCACAAGTGTACAAAATCTTTTGAAAATATATCTACAAGCTCACGTGTCGCATCGTGACCAGGGCAGGAATTTCACGGCGGCCATGGTCGTCGTTGCCCCTCTCTTTGGCCGTGTGCCCCTCGAAAAATGATATGCCCAGACGGCCACAGTGGCTGCGGTGCCCCGACCGGCGCCCACAGCAGTTTATTTTACCGTTTTTCCTCTGTGCAATTTTCCAGTCATTACGGTAACTTTCCCCAAACGTCTCGACTCGCGCAGACTTGTATTGTCTTTATTGTAGTTGTGTTGCCATTTGCCAAGTGGTTTGATTATTTTGCGTTACTTTGCCTTCTCCCTCCTCCTCCGCTCCATGCACGCAGAACGCATACACGCACTGGCAGCTCTCACTCACTGAACTCGGCGCGGGTGGCGCGGTGCTTCAGGATTGACAGAGCCCGTGTGTTAAGACTAACGTGACTCGTCTTCATGGATTATATAAACTCACAAAACAACACCACACAACAGCATAGACTGCAGGACTCCTCCACCATTTATCACGCTATCCACTGCTACGTTAGTTGAGTAAAATTGTTTAAACAGCCAAAGCTGGCCACGGCTAATATCGCTAGCCAAACGCAAGTAGTCAAGCACCAGAGCGCGCTCATGCACTGTACACCACGCGTCGCTCGCTTAATAATCATTAATTTCTGTATTAATGCGAACATAACGTGGTAAATGTTCATAAGCACACAATTGTACAAAATGCTTTTTACACTTGACTTATCTCCAGAGTCCTCAGTCCTGCAGCCCCACAATGCCATTATGCCAGTCTAGCCTTAACATCTACATTTATATGTTATTCAATATATTACTTTAGCACAGAATATAGGCTTTTCTAAACCACGCCCTCATTTAAAAGTTATGTAAGTAAGTAAGTAAGTAAATGTTATTTAAGAAGCTCCTTTCGAAAAACAAACTGAACAATTTGCACAGTATAAATAATAGAAGAAAATTAAAAACAAGGAACATATCACACAGTGACAATATACGTAGCAGAACAAAAACAAACAAGGCAGAACAGAAACATAGGGCTATACAAATGAATGTAGGCTGTCTGTCATTGTATTTTCTGTGAATTAACTCACAGTTTAATCCACTGATCCGCAGCCATTTTCATTTCAAGGACGCCCAAATTAAATGTACTAGAATTTTGTGGAACTTCGGCCTGCTCATCCTAGCGCCACGTGTCGCAAATGGGAAGAAGGCAATAGCGGAAGGGTGATACTCAATACAGTTTTTCTTTTTGTTTTTTTACTTGGAAAAGCAAACATAGCAACTGGACTGTACTGTACTGTATTTCACTGTACTGTACTGTACTGTACTGTACTGTACTGTACTGTACTGTACTGTACTGTACTGTACTGTGTACTGCACTGCACTGTACTGTAATGTACTGGATTCAACTGTACTGTACTGTACTGTACTGTACTGTACTGTACGGCACTGTACGGCACTGTACGGCACTGCACTGCACTGTACTGTTTTTTTATTTGGAAAAGCAAACATAGCAACTGGACTGGACTGTACTGTATTTCACTGTACTGTACTCTACTGTACTGTACTTTACTGTGTACTTTACTGTGTACTGCACTGCACTGTACTGTAATGTACTGTATTCCACTGTACTGTACTGTACTGTACTGTACTGTACTGTACTGTACTGTACGGCACTGCACTGTACTGTACTGGACTTGACTGGACTGTATTCCACTGTACTGTACTGTACTGTACTGTACTGTACTGTACTGCTGTACTGTACTGTACTGTAGCATACTGTGCTGTACCGTGCTGCTGTGCCCTGTGTATGTGTGTGCGCACGTGCGTGTGTATGTGTGTGTTTGCAGTGAAAAGGGGAGGTGCCGGGGAATGAGAAAGTTGTGATGCAATTTGCATCACAGCAAAATGTTGCGCAATAACAGTGTGTTTGACAAAAGTAATATTTGTACAGTAAATATATGTGTTGCGTGGATGCAATGTAGTGCATCTGGATTCTGGGAGCGTGCAGATTGTATTTTGCATGGAGAGATGTGTGCTAACAGTGTGGTTTGGTAGGAGAAGGAGCACGAATAAAGGCAGATAAACGGCCATGTGCTCATGTACCCCCTGTCTATATTAGGGTAGAAGGATAAAAATTTGCCTAGGGTGACAAGGTCCTAGGCCATTTCATTATGATTTTCATCTCTGCACTGGGACCCCATGTTACAGACATGTTTACAAATTTTACAACAGTAGCTACTTATATTTTGTTATTTAAAGCTGTGATTAGGCTATTTATTTAAGAAGCACTGTTCTGAACCAATGTTTAAGCTAAAATAACGATGACATGGGACTTAAAATCATTGTTTTAATCGATGGCCTTCATGCCCTGGCACTTGGCCTTGTGCCCTCAAAAAGTTGACCACACTAAAGGCCAAGTGGCCTTGCCCCTAACATGATGAAATTCCAGGCCTGATCATGACGCATTGTGAGCTTGTAGATCAGCTATTTTCAAATGGCCGAAATGTATATAGGGTTGAAGTGGTTACTGTATGTTTTATAATCAAAATTAAAATATCTTAAGTAACTAGTAAGTCAAGTTTTCAAATAAATGTAGTGGAGTAAAAGACAAATATTTGCTTCTGAGATGTAGTGGAGAAAAAGTATTGGAAATACTCAAGTAAAGTACAAATACCTCAAAATGTTTACTTAAGTACAGTACTTGAGTGTGTCATGTCAGTCTCCCATGCATTCAATGCATGTGAGACATGGGAGACTGACATGAATGTAACATGCATTCAACAAATAGGCAAATCAAATGTCACCTTTTGACAAGTATCCCCAGAGCCCTAACAGTGGTTCTGTTTACTGTCCCACCTCAACTAGTTAAAATTCAAACCACCCCCCTTCACTCTGGTGAAACAATTCCCTGAATCCCCTAAATACTCTGGGGACTAACGACTCAGACTAGCAAAGGACGTGCATTGGTCTATCGTTCCACCACTGTCTGAGAAACATCCAGCGTTCTCAGTAAACCACTCTTCGGTGTGGGACCACATTCAAGAGGACCCAGACCTCAATTACAATTAGCTACTCTACCTATAATTTGATTGACAGAACCGCAATTAACTTTCTTTCTTTCTTTCTTTATCTCCTCTGCTCTCTTTCTCCATCTCCCTCCTTCTCTCTCTCTCTTTCCTCCCCTCCCCTTCCACCCTTCTCTCCCTCTCTACTCTTTGTATGTAGTTCACAGTGTCGATTATATTTGGGAATGGCTAGTTCATTGTTCGAAAACGGATTGTGTGTCGGTTAATGGGTTAAATAGGTCACCGTGCAGGTATCTATGCAACGCAACAACTTATCTCCTCTGTCCCCCTCCTCCACCGTTGCAGGTATGGAGACATGGTGCCCAAGACCATTGCGGGGAAGATCTTCGGTTCCATCTGCTCGCTGAGCGGCGTGCTCGTCATCTCCCTGCCCGTTCCCGTCATCGTGTCCAACTTCAGCCGAATCTACCACCAGAACCAGCGGGCGGACAAGAGGCGCGCGCAGAAGATGCAGGTGAAGAAAACAGAAACACTTGTGTTTTAGATTAGATTACCTCCACTGGCTGGGCTCAGCACAAGGGGCCAGTGAGGCACTCAAACGTTGAAGCGCTGGGCCCTAGTGTTAAAGAGGAAGGACTGCAGGCGGACCCGTGGATTCATGACGAGGAAACCCCGTGCAGCTGGGCTTTAACATTGAGCGCACTTCCGCATTGGAAATGCGCCCAAAAAGGGGGAAATAGACGGTCCTTCCGGGTGCTTCAAAACGCCACTGAGCAACTTCCACTGACATGAATAGTGGAGGGGGCGGAGCTTCACGCGAGATCAGTCTCTATCCTTTTAATACTCCATGGCTCAGCCCCTAGATGGCGCTGGACCTCCAGACCTTCAGTCCAGAAGGGATGCCCATGAGGAGAGGGCTTGACTGGGGGCAGCCATAAGGTCCAGGTCCCCTTAGAGCAGGGGTAACCAACCAGGGGTTCGCGAGCTACTGGTAGCTCGCGGGAACCTTTCAAGTCGATTGCGAAGTGTCAGACCCATTGGAATAATGTCAGTGCCGCTCGTCACATGCAAATTCATTTTGAGCAGAGCGCTGTGGCTCTGAGTTTGAGAATAGACCCCATCGTCCAAGGGTGTGTGTGCGTGTGTGGTGGGGGGGTGGTATCTTAGCAACACTGAATGATCTGTCCCATTGGTCGTGTGCTCGTATCATGAGCCAATGGCTGCAGCTCTGAGCTTCCCAGACCCAGGTTCACATTCACATACACATGCCGTAAAGGCGTAAAGAGAACTGACAGCCACAGGGCTACCATATTAGCAGCTGTGAGCGCTCATCTGTCTTCTCTTCTCGTGAAGAAAGCAGGACAGAGTTGTCAAATAAATCCCGCCGTCATTCATACTGTATTTATTCTCCGACCCGACATTAAAATACGGAACAACGTGCGTCCCGTATCAGTTCATTACGGGGCTCGTGACAGGCTGCAGACACTTGAGTTGGGACTACTAGCCGATAGCGCCGCTGCTCCTTCAGTTTTGGTTATAATATTTTTTATTATTGGGATTTGATCATTGATGCAAATTCTAAACATATGGATGCAGCTGCAGAAGTTGTGTTGCTTAAAGGAATGCATAGTTGCGTTCTCCTCAACTGCTGCGCAGCAACAACAAAAACATAAAAAAGGAAAAAAGTCGTTCGACGTCGATTTTAGGCTTCGATTCGTCGATTGGCCACATATGAGTCGTTTGGCATCCCTAATAACATTGGGCTGGAGAGATGGAGACATTATGCGTCCGGAAATTTCCCTTGATTTATTCAGCATAAACAAAAAGCAAAGGTATTTCAACCAGCAGGGTGCTCACGCACACACACACGCACACACATACGCACACACGGACACACACGCACACACACGCGCACACACGCACACCAACCCGCAGGCCAGGGCGACGGAGCAGAAAACATAACCCCCTATGAGATTGAACGTTGTATTTTCAGAGTTCCTGCTGACACTTTGATGCTCTCGGCAATGCCTGCTGCTCTAGTCATGTCTGTCTGGCTGTACTATTGAAGTTGAGTCCACCTAAAGCGAGTCCAAGTCAAGACGAGTACCATTTGTACACTCTCAGAGTTAAGAAAAAACTAAAAAACATTGTAGAGCCACTAGTACTAGTTTGACTCCTAATGTGCCATACATAGTGTTGTATATAAATCAGTGTCATTCTGAAGAAATCCTGGAGACTGACATTCAGTAACTCAGTGTCTGATGAATGCCTACATTCTCTGTGGCATGACTGATTCTGTATGGCAGTGGTTCCCAAACTTTTTCATGTCAATTAAGGACCGCAACCCACATTTGAAAAGATATATGCCAAGGACCCCCATGCGAGAAGGCTCTAGCAGTCTCAACCTGTTTAATTTCAAGGACCCCCAGTTTTTGACATGCATATTAGTCTACGGACCCCCATTTAACCAAGAGTGTCTGGTTGCAGACCAGGAAGTGCGTGACCAGGAAGTGGCTGAAATAAACGGAAACATAAAAGGGGCGTTCCCTTGTTCCCTTACGTTATTTAATTTAAATCACGCTAAAATATGTGACACGCGTGTTGTAGAGGCATTCGACAATCCAAACCTCTAACTCCACATGGTGACCCAGAGGAAAGCAGAATCCATGTTTGAGAGCTCATTTATTACTCTTTTGTTTCTCAAGCCATACATGAGGTCAATGTGATACAAAAATGAGATCTCAGCTATGGCTCCTGTATCTCATCCTTTACTGCTGAGACACATGGCTCAGATGCACCTCTGATGATCTATACAGGAGATCTCAATACTGGCTCAAATTTTGCTCAATTTAGTATCATTGTTGTGTCTCAAACTTAGCTCAGATTGATATAAAAGAGAGCACTCAATATAATCTCATTCAAATCTCATTTCAGACTTTTAGTTTCATCTCAGCTTTGTCTCAGAACGACCTCTGTTGATCTGCAAACGAGATC
The DNA here is from genome assembly GCF_963924005.1 of Protomyctophum bolini. Lineage (NCBI taxonomy): Eukaryota > Metazoa > Chordata > Actinopteri > Myctophiformes > Myctophidae > Protomyctophum > Protomyctophum bolini. The sequence continues at coordinate 50,956,215 of NC_137866.1, forward strand.
TCAAATATGCCTCAAATAATGCTCCAATTAGGATTATTTGTTGAATCTCAAACTGTATTGCACTTGGTCTGAAATGTGATTTAAATGTATGATATGAGATGTAGAGATATATCTACATCTAATTTAAATCACATTTCAGACCTTTATACATTTCAGATTGATCTATGAATTTAATTTTTTTAATTGTCTCCTGTTCCTCATGTTTGTGCGTGTTTTTGTTATTCATTGAACAAACCATATTTAAATAATCAAATGTGAGCCATTTTTATTGCATTAAATTAAGAATGGCGCACTTGGAGAACCGTTACAATTAAGAGAGGTCTGTGTGGGTGGAAACTCATATCCTGACAATCAGGGCGACGCGCTGATCGATAATCTTGTCTCGGATTCGTTCCACAACTTTCAGATCCCTAACCTCAGCTCTTAGAACCTTCCAATATGGAAAATATGTATGACGGACAAAGCAGATCCATAGTGGGTTTTTTTGTGAAGTGAAACTTATATAATTGTGTCATTTAAAGAACTACCGGTATAACAGTCGAAGCAGATATGAGAGGTACATTTGTGTAAAATGAAACTTATGCATATAAGTTTGCAACTCATAAGAACTATATGTGACAGTAAATCCACATACAATATACTTAGTAAATGAGTATAACATGAAACATATATGATTTGGGAACTTATAATAACTCTAAATACACATACAGTACAAAATCACACACAACTATCAGTGAAACAAAAATCTGATATTGTATAGAAACCATATGGCTATGCATGTCACAGACATCCAGAGAAAACTAAACCTAATCTTACAATGAAATAACATGACAAAATAACAAGTTTTTGTTTCCTTTTACATTGTATGACTCCTACATTATTAAGGGGGCGCTGGCCCCTCCTATATACAGGTTTAATGTTTGTTTTTAGTTCAATGTTTGTTTTAAAAACGCCATTGACAATGAAGGGACAATGTACGTCATCTTGTCCTTAACACAAATATTAAATGCCATTAACAATAAAGATACATCACCATTACTTCACCTAATCAACATGAGTTAGACTTTAATATATTAGCGCCCCTCACTTCACACAGGTGTGATTTCTTTCAAGATTATATGGGCAATTATATCAAACAAATGGCAATAGGCCAAATTATTGTTTTATTAAGCCATTAAGACCTGAGGACACGATTTTCTATATATCAGTGGTGCTCAAACTTGTTCATGTCAAGGACGCCAAATAGTATATGTAGGACCCAACCTGGACACTCAAATGAATAGATGGCACCTAGGGGGTGAGGCTGAGATGCTGGATTTCACTATGCTGGAGGTGTTGTGGGCCTATGAGCAGAACATCGAGTAAGGATGCCCACCTGATAACCCAGAGAATGGCATCAGTCATTAGACTAGACTAGACCATCCCACAGTCTTATTGTCAAAGTGTCAAGTATGTGTGGCAAAGAAATGACTAAGCGGCCCTCACATATTGGAGTGAGGGATCCTATAATTAGACCGACAACCTACCATTATCCCTAACCTAACCCTAACTGCAAGCACGGGAGCAGCACATGTTCGAGCGCTAGTCCGACCGTTGTTCCCGAATGCTCCGTCGGAATTACGTTCTGATCCAACTACAAACACATTTACAATACTGCATATCTTCCTATATTAAAATAGATAGCACAGTACCGGACAGTACTATAGTATAGCACAGTACGAGTAGCACAGTACAGTACAGTACGCATACTACAGTATAGTAAAAGTATTACAGCACAGTAGGTCTACACTCTGACAAGTTCTTATTAGCAGACTGCTACTTACTGTATGTTTTCTAATGTACAGCATTGGAACTATTTTTGCTGATCTTGGAGCGCACTTTACAATTTACCCTGGGTGTGCGTGTGTCTATGATGTGCGGGCATCCGCTACTTAAGGGCTGCATAGCGGCCCGGACCTCTAGTACTAACCTAAAGGGCGAGTTCGTGCTGAAACAACAGGTCTGGGAGTGCCCATATCCATATATGGACTTTTTTTCTTCTTTCTTTTAAAATTGACGCTTTCGTGTAGGGCGTAAAATGCCCAGGTACAGCCGGGCCTTAATTTCCGGGCCTGTTGAGAACTCTACTTTTCGTTGGCTGCCGTGCGTCTGTGCTAATGACTTTGGGGCGGGCCCCTAGAGTTTGAATGGACAGGTATCAGTCAAAAGGGAGACATTAAAGGGGAAGGAAGGGTAAGGAAGGATCAACATATGGAATGTCAGAACAGGTCAGCTCCATATATGGAGTATGGCTGTATGGCTATCCAGGGTTTGATGAGGTCAGTGTCGTGATCTTCATTCATATATGGAGACGGCCATATATGGAACGACAGCGTGTCACGAGGCGTGACAGACTGAAGGCCATATATGGAGTGTGTCACAAAGTGTGACAGACGGACGGACAGACTGACATGTTTTGCAGGTTTTCATAGTAATCTGTGACCTACAGTCACAATAACGACATCATATTATATCCCACTACAGCACATCTATGGGCATGACAATATGGGCTCTCCATGGGCATAAAAGGTACAAGAACTGACAGATAGGAGATCTTTATGGGCATAAAATAAAAATATATATTTTTTTCTTTTCAAGGTCTGTGTAAACACAAACATTGAAGACAAAAGTGAGGACGCAAATTGTGATTGATTGGCCAGAATGAGACTCAGAGGATGTATGATGACATATGATTATAACAGAGCGCCCCTCACTTCACACGTGTGTGATTCCCCCCCCCCCCGCCATTTTATATTTCATATTAGATTTTATATTTATATTTTAAGTGAGGACGCAAATTGTGATTGGCCAGAATGAGACTCAGAGGATGTATGATGAATAACAGAATGCCCCTCACTTCACACGTGTGTGATTTCTCCCCCCCCCCTCCCCATTTTATATTTCATATTTGATTTTATATTTATATTTTATAAATGAAAAACATTTTTTTCTAGAAATGCTACAAATGTAATCCAGTGAGTCATTTTGTGGATAAAAAAGAAATACAGTTTAGGTCAGATAGTGTTCTACCCTGCATGCTGAAATAACCAATTTCCAAAGCATACCTTTATTTTTATTATATTTTTAACATTTTGGAATAAATTAAAACGGTGAATTAGGCTTAGGACCTGTAGGCATATGCATTTTGATTTAATAATATATAATAAAACTATCTCGCTCGGCAATTGGCCCGCCTCTATGGACCGAATCTCGAACGCCATTGGACAACAAACCGGAAATATCACCCAGAGCGTCTGACTCGTGGTCTGACGTCACCAACGAACAGCATTTGAATTTGAAAGTGAAAGAGTCACAAGTCACAACAAGGAACTAAGGATTAGGAAGGACGGCATGCAGGAGAAGATTGCAGAACAACAACACAAGTTAACGTCCGAACTAAATGGATTAAACCCCTTCAGGCTGTAGCGAAAAGGTATGTTACAGAACGAGAACTATATAAAGACCCACATTAAGGAAAATATGTTAACAACCGCGAGGTGCATCATTATGAATTTATAGCCCAACATTTAGCAGCTGCAGCACTGTTAGCAATATGCTAACGTTAGTGTTTAGCTAACATTATATGGGGGACATCTCGTCCTATTTGAATAGGTTTGTACTACACTAAATACTGTAAATAGTCATACACTGCACTAGTGTTGTTGGTGAAGTTATTATTTTAATTTGAGATCGTTTTTGGTGAGTCTGTCTGTGTTCATTTGAGGGGTTTTGTGGTCAAGTTTAATCTGGTGGTTATTTCTGTTGCAATGAAGGTAGACTTCGTTTTTGGCTTTAAATCATTCTTTATTTTAGGATTATGTGTTTAGAACGATTTTTGAGGAACAGTATTTTTGATTGGAAAAACCTTGTGCATATTTCTATGGTAATTTAATTCAGTTCAATTTAGTTCAACGTGTATTGAACAAAATATTCTTAAATTTTGGGTCTGTGAGGTTAATCTCATCAAATGGTGGTCTGTGGCTCAAGCTGCTCAAATGCAGAATTAATAATGGTCCTTGATATGAAAATGAACTTAAACAATACCAAAATAAGCTTACATAGTGAGCTTGTAGATTTGCAAATGTTTTGCTTAAATTTCCAGAATAGGCACGCTGAGGCTATATGGTTCATTGGTATAGAAGAATCTTCTATAATTTATCTTGTTTATTAAATTAATATTTGTGGCACTAATACCACTGACAATTTAAACAGTAATAATATGCTGATTAATTTTTTAAGCATTTGGTTGTACTGCAGAAACCATGGTGTGTCACTACACTTGTAGATATGCTATTTTCACACGCATCAAATATTTTTGAAAATTAGCTCAGACCTTTTGTCAGGGGCTAGGTCCTGTGCAGTAATATAACCATGGAAGGTTATATTGTGGTGGAATGGTGTGCCCGCACACCATTCCACCATTTATCATTGGTAAAGGTCCAGGATTACTTTATTGAAACAACTTTCGTTTGTGTTTGTTCAATAAAGTAATCCTTTACCAATAGAATGGTGTGTGTGTGTGTGTGTGGGCCCTACCTCCCTCCTTCCATGATTACCTTATTGGCCCTGCACCCACTGTCGAGGTGCGTGTAAATGGGTATGCTCAGTAATGACACGCTAAGCCTTTTTTCTGTAATTTCTCCCTCTCTCTGTAACTTGGTTATTTCTGTCTGCAGCCTTCTGTTCCACCTATCCATCCAGGCTGTCTTTTGGGCACATCAGCTTTACATTCCACATGTCTCAGCCTGGCTTGTTGACCATGTTCCTGCAGAGGTCAGTATTGAAATGTTCCATATTTTGTACTGACTTTTTGTTATAAATTTCAGTGTAGTTTTAGTTCTTTATTTGGTCAGTTTTGAAGATTTATTTTTGTTCTACAGGGGCTTGTCGACATTGGTTGGGAATCTGAAGCCAGGTCACAAGTGCAGCCATGCAGGAGCTCTATCCAGGTATGGATCACACTAAAGAATATTGTCTACAATACTGCATTTTGTCTTTGTCTTTGACAACAAGGAAGTGAAGTTTTGTCTGTTTTCATGGTCAATTTGCAGTTTGTGAAATGTTTATGCTGCATCTCTATTCACAGGCCTCCTCTTCAGGCCTGAAGAATGTGATGGTCTTCTCAGTGGCGTTCCCAGATTGTAAAAGAAAGTTGCAGACTCCACCAAACTGGAAGCCACTCAAAGTAAGTTTTTCTTCACACATTTGGCTTTGTAAAGTATATTCAGATCATTTATATTGTAACCAATGCATTTGTTGGGAAATCTTTGCAGTTGTATTTTATGGTGTTAATTTCCTGTATGCCACTTGGGACCCAACAGTGGTAATGGGCTGACATAATAGTGTGCCTTTGATCAGCCTCTACCATTGGTTAACTCAAATAGGCCCCCTGCCTACTTATAGCCAATATGATGGTCTGATACTGAAATGTCCACTCCACTTCACCATTTCACCTTTTGCACTTTTTAAATAAAGACAATGTTTTTGGCATCCAAAGAGCCTCATTCATCCTACAATGTGCAAGCCCCCTTTTGCTTATGGATATATGATCGTTGCTGTTGGGAAGAATAAACCACCTAACAGAAACTGTTTTTCTTTTGCATAAATCAGTACTGTTGGACCAATATTGAACCAATGGTAAAAAGTGCTTCGGACAAACCTCTTAATTCCATTGGACCCTCAAACTGTCTGCTAAAATGGCCAACTCTCCCCTCTAATGCAAGTCATTGACATTATGTAAAGTCACAAAACCAACTTTCATATGGCATTATTGTTTTGTTTTCAAAATATAAGGTTTTTCTTCATTTCCTGAAAATAGAAAAAAAATATATATGAACATTTTGGAGTTAGGTGGTTTCTCCCCGACAGCAGATATGAGTAAATATGTCTCTTATACTGTACCTTATGCAGTTGGTAGTAAAGAAATGCAACACAGATGTTGCAGTGGTGGGACAGTCTCTCTCTGAGCCAGGTTGGCCCTGTTTGTGGATATGCTGGGCACAGAGTCAAGTAGGTTTTTATCTAACATTACTCTGGTTCACTGTTATTCTTTTTCGATTGAGTGAAAGATGGAACAACATCACTGGTGGGGAAACATGTTGACTATGTTCTTGTATAGCTAATTTAATCTTATCTGTCTGCAGGATGTCTTCTTACGGTGTGCCACCCATGATGGGTGGATAAAGGTGTCACAGAGACGGCTTACGGCACCTGAAGAAGTTCAAGGTCAGCCCCCGTATACTGAGGTCCTTCTACAACTGCACCATCGAGAGCATCCTGACGGGTGGAATCATCGTGTGCTATGGGAGCTGCACTGCACTTCAGCAGAAGGCACTACAGAGAGTGGTGAGAACAGCCCAGCGCATAGTTGGAGGTGAGCTTCCCTCCCTCCAGGGAATATACGAGAGACGTTGTGTGGCCAAGGCTGAAGGGATTGTCGGGGATGTCCACCATCCCAGTCACAGCCTGTTTGAGCCATCACAGTGGCCCCCATGCAACCGGTTTCTCAGCCTTGCTAGCCACAAAGACTATGGAGCACCTTCTTTTTTTTTCACCATTAGACTTATGAATACACATTGAACACTACATGGCCCAGACTATATGGCCAAATGTCTGTGGCTAATATACCGTAATGGCATTTTGCACTTGAGCTCTGCACTTTAGGTAGTTTTAGCGATTATAGCTATTTAAGCAACTTCGTTTTTAACTCATAGAATGCTGAAAGCGTTTTTAAACGTTTTATTATAGCCACCCCTAAGAAGCGCATAACGTTTTTATACGTTTTATGGTCCAAAAAACGTTTTTTTATTGATTACTATAGTTCAACTATATTTGCGCCCGGACAACTCATAATGTAACACCGATCGGCTCTAAAAAGAGTTAAAACCCCCCCCTGCTGAAAAGAGGTGTTGGTCTGAGAAGCGTCTGGCACCGCCTATTGGTTGGTCTATGCGAGGACGTACGACGTAATGGAGACGGCCGTCCGGCATAGACCAACGCAGATGTCAGGGGATCTAAAATGGATGGGACAATGCTCTTGTTTGTGTGAATACACTCGATTCCCCCTCCCCTCCTGTTTCTACATGGTTTCTCCCGAGGGAGAATGGTGGGGGGGGGGGTCTCTTCCTCTTGGATCGCATTGGCAGTTCCCCCCCCACTCCCGAGTCCCCACTGCTTTCAACTGCAAGGCTTGCACTCTCATTCTCGGAACAAGATACAACGCGATTTGCTCTCTGCCCGTATATAAACCTGCAACGATCGGCATTTGATTTCATAACGTAACGTTTGCCAGACACATGTGGAGTTAGTCATTGACAGATTGCACATCATTATCGAGGGCCCGCCATGATACGTTGGTCGCTGATCGCAAGCCGTACTGCTGCTGCTGCTGCGCTGCTCGCATCCAACCATCCAATCCATCCCCCTTTCTCGTTACAACAGGCTATTATAAACTCACCGTCGAGCAGCCTGCCCTGCACCTAATGTGATAAAATGAACGGCAGGACAAAATCGGATCGATTATTATCTGTCTATCAGCAACATACGGGTGTTTGTCTTGCAACGACAGGTGGTGCTTTCTCGTTTTTTTTCTTCCAAATACGTTGACGTGCTGCTTCTGCTGCTGCCGCATCCATCTCGTTGTTTTTCTTGTTGTTTTTTTCCCCAAACATGTCCAGACACAATCCGATCCAGTCTCGCGTCTCACCTTATAGATACGCGAGACTGGATCGATGAGGTTAGTGGTATGTCTGGACATGTTTGGAGCGGCACACGACAATCGACAATAATGTTGATTATGCAAGATCATTTCCTCAAAGCCTAGTTGCCCCCCCCCCCCCCCGTTACTGCGATTGTAGCTCGAATCACAGAATGAGTTCAATGAGCGTAGGGAGAGGGCACATATGGGGCTACGATTGAGGCCGATTTATATTTTCTAACAACTTAGGAGAGAGACTGACCACGATGCAGGCAGAAGAAAGTTTCCAAGTCCGTTTTATGATCAGATAATGTGCATCAAGACTCTCTGCTTTCATAAGAAAAAAACTAATACTGTAATTGCGAATGCAATGAGCACTTACTATGAGACCTAGCAGATCACGTCTGTCTGTCTGTCTGTCTGTCTGTCTGTCTGTCTGTCTGTGTGTGTGTGTGTGTGTGTGTGTGTGTCTGTCTGTCCCGCTTACTGTATATGTGGACCTGGCCCTTTTGTGCCCATATATGGAGCTGAGTGATTTGTGAGTCATGGTGACATGAGTGTGATGGCGTGGTCCTGCTTTGGGGACTCCTTATATGGTTATGGCTGAGTCATGGTGACATGAGTGTGATGGCGTCTTTTGTGACCATATATGGAGCTGGCGTGGTCCAAGCACTAACTATGACACCCTGCAGATCATGTCTGTAATTTATTCTAATTGTTATTGCAATTTACGATCTGCGTTCGCCTTCCGCGTTTGCGCGTCTTACTCGTAATAATAAAAATCACACCCCTGTGAAGTGAGCAGTGCAATGTTGTGAAGTGAGCAGTGCAACATTGCACTGCTCACTTCACTGGGGTGTGATTTCTATTATTATTACAGTATTAGTATTTTTCTTATGAAAGCAGAGAGTATTCTGTTTCATACGGTATATAGTATGTACATGTCGCTATAGGCCTTATTTTGTGAATATTTAGTTGTTAGGTCCATGCTCTCTAAAATTATCTTTTTCAGAGAACTTTAGAGATGGCATGGGCCTGAATAACTATTATTCACAAAATAAGGCCTATAGCGACATGTACATACTATATACCGTATGAAACAGTCGACACTCTGCTTTCATAAGAAAAATACTAATACTGTAATAATAATAAAAATCACACCCCTGTGAAGTGAGCAGTGCAATTGCACTGCTCACTTCACAGGGGTGTGATTTTTCTGGGTGGTATTTTTCTTATGAAAGCAGAGAGTCTACTGTTTCATACGGTATATAGTATGTACATGTCGCTATAGGCCTTATTTTGTGAATAATAGTTCTTCGGGTCCATGCCTTCTCTAAAGTTCTCTGGTGGGCGCAAGCTGCATTCAATAGCCAATTAGTGACAAACTGTATATGTGTACAATGTGTACTGTTTTCCTCCTAAAAGTAGACATTCAGGGCTTTCATTCCGTATATGGTTTGTATAGGATATTATTTGTGCTCAATTTTATATCGGTCTTTTGAACTAAAAAAACTGAACTGAAATGTCTGTCAACTTCAGGCCTCCATATCTCTGTTGTTTTTTTTCACAAGCAGCGTGCAGGCAAAAGCAGGTGTTAGAAAAAGGTCAATATCTCCAGAATGGAAGATGGTAGAATCATAAATTCTTTTTTAAATTGAAGTGGACAAGTTGGGCTTTCTTTTTATTTATGCGATTGTGATTCTCGCTATAAGAGGCCCCTCGCTGTGGGCCCCCCAAAAAGTTCAAAAAGCCCATGTTAAGCCTTCAGCACCAGTAAGCCATGGTCCGCTAGAACCTGTAGCAGTTAAAGTGTTAACATAGATTACTCTTGACACTAGACTGTAGCTCTTGTGTTGGCTTTAGCGCACAATTAATTGAATGTGCCTTTTACTTGTAATTGGTATTGTTGACAAAATTGAACATTCAGACCATCAAGACGTCTACATGTTAAACAAGTGCCGCAGCGGCAAGAATGGGAAGGTTAAAAAATACTTTTAAAGTGCCTCTGCTAAAAGGAGAATTCCATGCTAGAAGGCTTTCTTACCTTATTTGTCACGTCCCCACCAAAGAGGTTTAGGACAGGTATTATGTTGTGCAAAAGTGCATGATTGGCCATTTCGGGGGTTGGGTTTTTGTGCTAATTTGCTTATTTCCATCGAAATGAGTAGTAAAGTGTGCCACTCGGGATACTATTTACATTATGAAAAGAGGACATATACAAAAAATATGGATTTTTGAGCGATGGAAATAAGCGACACCCCATAGCCCCATTCAATTCAATGCAATTAATTGAGGGCTTATGGTAGGGGAAATGCGCTTTTGCACAAAATAAAACCTGGACCCCGTTACATAAAGGTAAGAAAGCCTTGTAGCATGGAATTCTCCTTTAATGTTTGTGTGCTTCTCCTTGTTGTTAGTCATAGTTGTCTTACTAGTTGTTACTTGATATGTTGTTACTCGGGTCGCTTTTTATATTTGTATTTCATTTTGAGTTAAGACACTACTGTTAAAGCACTGTATGCACTACTGGCACTTAAAGATAAATAAAGGCAAGTTATATTGAAGGAAATTATTGTATTGTTTTATATCACAATATTTGCATATTTACATTATCTCCTTTACAGCTCTAGTATGGCTCGATTATGAGACTCATGTGAGACTCAAAGTAGCCAATAAAGATATCTCACCTACCTCTCATTTATCTCTCACTATAATCTCATTTCAAGCTATGCTTAGCATCCTGAGCAATAAACGAGACTTAAGTGATCATGAAATGAGATCTCTCCTAGTTCTCATTTATCTCTCACTGCAATCTCAAACAAAGCTACATGAGACACTAAACAGCATTAAAGTAGACTATATCGATATCTCAATTTTGTCGCCTAAGGCATTTTAGGCGACATAATTGAGACTTTGGTGATCATCAAATGAACCACGTATGAACCACAAATGAGACACTCCCTTATGTCTCGGGAGCAATATATCAGCTTTAAAAGAGCAACAAGATTTTCCTCTGGGGAGGGCCCTGGGGTGTTTTGACTCGTACTCCATATCCAACAGAAAAGAGAGGAATTGTAGTTCAACTGAAGAATATTTATTATCTCCAAAAATCTCCAAACAAAACATGAAATAATAAGTAAGCAATAAGTGAGTAAGGTCAAAAACTGTATGCCTTCCCAGCCTCACCAAACATTTTCCATTGTTCTCAAAATGTATATCTTTGATTAATTGAAAATGGTGGGCCCTATTGTAAACAAGTGTAATGCTTTATGGTGTCGTCCACTCACTGTTAACAGTTTTTGTATTGAGTTGTACTTGAAATGTACTGTAATTCTGCAAACTGTTAATCAATCAAATTATATATATATATATATATATATATATGTGTATAATCACAGACTGCTGGACATCCACTGGAGAGTACTCCAGGCATAAGGTTGATCAACCCTTATTTGGTCCCACCTGGTTTCTCAGGAGGCACTATCAATGACTTAGTAAGGAGTAGTAACATATAGCCTGCACTTGCTGCAGTAGATGTAAAAGATATGCAGTCACCTTCACCTTCACTCTGCGTGCCAACAATATCACTACCATGTGAGGTATGACAGCAGTTGAGCCAAATAAGTCCATACTAATTATCCATATTGTATAAATATGGATAATAGTTCAGGACAGACAGGCCTTTTCGGGGAGGTTAGATGGTTAACTGCTCTTCTGGGGTCATGTCAAAATTGGTTTCTACGTCCTCCTAAACCAATAAACAGACGTATCACTCTTGATCCTATGTTAAATTCAGAAGTTCACGATGCACCCTTTTTCAAAGCGGCAGTGATGTTGGATTTGCCCAGTAGGCCTATGGGGACCAGGACAATTGTGTATTATGTTGGTCATGTCCATCCATGGTACATGGTGGTACAGTACATTATAACTTTTTTTTCTCTTTCAATAATTGTTACCTAAGCCTATAACCCACTAACCCTACGACACTGTGGTGACCATTGTGGTTTTGCATATTCAGACTAGTACCCCAAAACAGTATGCCGTACTCACTCTGCTTCTCTTCTGAAACTGGTAACTGCTATCACATTTGATCACTTCTGGATGTCAGACCACAGACCAACTACATGATATGCTATACCCCAAATACTTTGACCCCCTTAATGTTACAGAGGTCACCTGTCATATCTTGCCCATAGTCTATAAAACTTGTATAAACCAATGAATAGTGTAGTGACAGTGCTTTAATTTGCGGGCACAATTATGGAAACTGTGTATACAATATATATTTTGTGATTGCCAACTTTGTTTGTTGATTGAGATTTGATTGAGATTTGTTGATTGTCAACTTTGTATTCATAATTTGTTTTATTCAGCCAAAAAAGGACCTCTGGACCCCAGACTTGTCCCTGTAGATAGCTTTGTGTATGGCAAACCGATTTGGACCTATAGTGGAAACTATGCCAATACTGAGATTTATTTTCTTTCAAATGTTGTCATGCGGTTATCAAGGTGAGACATCACAACCCTTCACATTGGCACCGTTACAAAAAAGACTGCCTACTTACTGTTTAGTACTCATCATTCTAGTGACTATGAAAACTTTAAGCCCTGTATGAGAGTAATGTGCCATCTCATGTAGAATTTAGCATCTCATAACAAACACAATTATTACCAACTGACTCCATTCAAATAATTCTAGTGCTATAGTCATACATTTAACTGGCATTATTTTGATGGACATAAAGCTGGACATTTCTGCAATGGCTGGAGCAACTTTCAAGACAAGAAAATATATTTAGAGCATTTATTTCAGAAAAAAATGTATGATGAAAATAGCTCCCCTCACAACCCCTGTGTTTTAAAGGTCCGCTGACATGCCCCGAAATTAATATGGGTGGTACAGCACATCACGTGGTCTGACTGAAAACAGTTTGAAACAGTTTGAAACGGGGCTACGGCGCTAGCAACAAGTGGCTATAGGTCAGGCTAGCGTTTTTGACGGTACATTTAGCGTCATATTGGCTATAAATGTAATTGAAAAAAAATATTTTTTCGCCAGAAATGCTTAGTTTGAATGCAATTGAGGTTGGCGTGGGTTTTTTTAGGGGAACTGCAGCACAAGCGCAAATTTTGGACTGGAGTCCCATGTTCCCCCGGTCGCCAACACCCCTGTCTGCCCGCTCTGAGACCTCTCAGCCCCGCAGCGCGACAGTCGCGACTACGGACGGTCTGCTGTTGTCTGGCCGCTGTGAGAGCAGCGCGACTACTGTTCTTTTCCCCTCTCAGCCGCAGGCTGACATGTACACCCTCGCTCTCACTCTGTAATACCGTAGTTAGTTACCACAACATTGTTCAAGTGAACTATAGTGTGTTTATGTTTGTATTCATTGTAATAATAAATATCGCTATGCCGAGGCATAGTCTTGCGGACGAGATCATGAGCCTCTACGGGGGACTGGGCATGTGTGTACACACACAGCATAGCAACTTATGCTACTATTTTGGTGTCACATTTAGCTTGAATACTGGGTGAAAGTCTCATTCAAAAAATTAATTTTTCGCAACATTGTTCAGGTGAACTGTGTGTTTATGCTTGTTCATTGTAATAATCAATATCGCTATGATTATTTTTATTTATCGCCGCGTCGCTCCGCATGACAACATACAGTCTAGCCCGTCTCAGATGCAGGCTGCACACACACGGACGGACGGACGGACGTATAGTCTCTGGTCAGGTCCCCGCATTGAACTGGGCATGTGTGTACGCACACACACACACACGCAATGGCACGGAATCTGCCTCGGGCGTCTGTAGCTCTCTTCCCCGCTGTCATGCACTATAGCCATGTGTGTGTGCGTACACACATGCCCAGTTCAATGCGGGGACCTGACCAGAGACTATACGTCCGTCCGTCCGTGTGTGTGCAGCCTGCATCTGAGACGGGCTAGACTGTATGTTGTCATGCGGAGCGACGCGGCATCGGCGATAAATAAAATAATCATAGCGATATTGATTATTACAATGAACAAGCATAAACACACAGTTCACCCGAACAATGTTGCGAAAAATTAATTTTTTGAATGAGACTTTCACCCAGTATTCAAGCTAAATGTGACACCAAAATAGTAGCATAAGTTGCTATGCTACCACGGCCACCAAGCCCGGCGAGCCCGCATAGAAGTCGTTGGGGAAAGCTTTCGCCACTCTGACGTCAGAATCATGATAGCATTGTTTGATAGCAGTTATTAGCTCCCGAGGGGCGTGTCAGTCCTCCTTTAAGCATTATGTTATATACTTTAGCTATTGGTGCTATGCTACGAGCTTGCAGGTCTGCTATTTCTGAAGTTAGTGGTGCAACTCTGTGTGGGGGTGGGAGTTCCATACCCACAGGAACGCACCCAGGGTTCCAGCGAGCCGCCCCGCATCAGAAACGGTTGAGAAATGACAGTTACCGTGTAGGGGTCCCTCTACTGTACTGTCACTGTACTGGCACACCCGGAATCACCATATTTACAGTTAAGGCGAGACACCCCAGGTGAATAGGGAAAAAAAGTTAAATAATAGCTATCACAATGAAACTTCTCCAGTTGATTACTTATATTAAAACTAAGATTTTTTGTATTACAAGTTTTCTGAAATTATATGTTTAAATATGCAATATACATTTCGGGACGATAAATCTGAAGATCGGATAAAGCCAGGTTCAAAATGATCATTTCATTTTGTTGACACATTAGAGACAAAGAAAATTACACATGGGATTTTTGATATCTCTAATTATCACTCCACAAATCAGAAAATAGTGTCAACAGGCATAAAAAACCCAATTTTCGGCATTTTTTTGGTATAAAATGTGATGTAAATCAGGCTGTGAATGATATATCAACAAATCCATGTGTAAATGTCTGCGGAATATAGTTATGAATAAGACTGGAAAGTTTGGTGTATGTGAGTTCAACTGAAGTGGAAATTCTTTGTCCCAAGTATGAGGAAAACTCATTTTGAGAAAACGGCCTTTAAAGATTTGTATTGTAAAATTCCAAAACGTTTTATTTGAAGCCACTATTTTGAGACAAAATATCTCATCCAAACCTTGGCAACAACATATAATGGCATATATCATTGGAAAGGTCTGGACCTCAAGCTGACTGTGGTCTGATCCAAATATGGTCACTTCCTTTGTACCAACAACCAATCATGAAAATAGAGATGGTGGCTTTTCACCCCGAAAAACGAGCTGTCATTGGCTAAAATAAACTATCCAACTAAACATCTAAATCTGTATTTTTAATGTGTATTTTGCTTTAGTTTGAAAGAAAACATGTTTAGGAAGCAAAATAGCAAAAAAAAAAAAAAAAGAAAAATCATGATTTCACCTGGGGTGTCTCACCTTAATATGTACAAGTGTGCGTTGTGCACAGGTGGTGAAAAACATCCATGCTGATAAAATAAAAATACATTTATTCTAATACTACAGCAGACACGCAAACGTTCCTTTTGTCGGAAACCTGTGACAAAAAAAGCATGATCAGCATGATTACAAAATCCAAATAGGAACGGTTCTCTGATTTTGTTCTCATCCGATTCCCCGTCATGATTTAAAAAAAAAAAATGTAGTAGGCTGTCAGGGCCACCAGAGCGTCCTCCCCCCCCTTGACCATTATAGAGGGTCGACAGACCGACCCCTGGAACAGGTGCCCGTTTAAGTCCAGCCACTTGCAGGCTTCTTCAATTTCCTTCATCACAGGAGATTCCTATTGAGAATTGAAATGTTCAGTCAATCACCCATACCTATAACACATTCTGTTGTATGTTTTCTGTCTTGCATGTCATCATTTACATCTGTAGACAGGCATACAGGCGGCACAGGCCATTGACTGATTGATTGAAATATGTATTAACAGTTTGCAGAATTACAGTACATTTCAAGCACAAACTCAATACAAAGACTGTTAACTGTGAGTGGACGACCCAATTAAGCGATCTGTCAATCTGCCTATGCTGTAACAATACCAGGAATCTTTAAAAAATATATATTGAACTAATAAAAATTATCCATCTTCCAACAGACCTCACAAATTAAAATAATATGTCACCAGAAGCAGGGATGTATGTTGTATGCAGCCATGCTGTTGCTAATGAATAACCTTACACTTTGGCTACATGTTTAAGCATTTATTTCAGCATTTTATGTCGATGTAAGCTCTTCATGTGAACAGTTTTCCTGTGTCATTAACTAATTTTATGAAACAATGGCCAGAGCCAGTTAGCCAACAGCTAACATAATAATGCAAGGTACAAGCAAGTGCATGTTACAAAAACAGAATATAAGGGGGAAAACGAACCCGTTTAACTCCTAACGCTAGGTGCATTAATGGTAGTTTAGCGTCATAAGTTAGAATCGGAATATTGCTTGTTGTGTTGTTAGTTTACTCGATTGTTAGCTATTTAGCTAAGAGGCTACTCGAGTAGGCAAGAAAGAAAAGAAAAACAAACTAATTAACTCCTGTTCATAAGGCTAGTTTACACTGCAGAACGTTTACATTTATATTAAGTTATACTTATAATATTAATATTGTCTTGCTGGTTTACGTACCTTGCTTCGATGAGAGAGGAGAAATAACTGCAGCAAACCCAATAGTGTCAGTGGTGCCAGATTTTGCAACAGAAATATTGAAAATAAGCCACTCAACAAATTGCAACAGATTAGCTAATTTAAATCTAATGTTCATCAACTGTTTGAAAATAGCAGAGCTAGAAGCATAGCAGCATATTAAATTAATAATAATATTAATAATAATACTAACAGTACTAATAATGATAATAATACAAGTCGCTTATAATAAGCGAACATTGCAACATCCACATCAACTGGGGGAACATGACGTCATCACTGTGAGACAACATGGCGTCATCACTGTGAGACGTCAACTGTGGGACACATCAACTCCTGAAAGTGTCTGCAGCCAGACGCTTCTCCATTTAATGGCAATTCTATCTCTCGGACCCCCGATTTATATTGTAAAATCAATGTTAATTTAACTCTGAGTGTACAAATGGAACCAAACGGTACACTCTCAAGAGTTACAGACCCATATAAGGGACCATTTGGTTCCTAATTATCATTTAGCTGGGGACCCCTGGAACTCCCTCAAGGACCCCTGGGGGTCCCCGGACCTCATTTTGGGAACCCCTGCTGTACGGACACATCGATGACCCCTAGGTAGCTGTGACTGAATGCTTTCCGTGGTAACGGTTGTTGTGGTTTCCTTTCTCCTCTCAGAAAGCGCGTCTGTCCAGGATACGAATGTCCAAGACTGAAAGTTCCAGCACCTTCCTGCACGGCAAGAGAAATGGACTGTTCACCGAAGCCCTGGAGCTCACGGTAAGACCGCTCACACGCCCACACACGCACGCGCGTACAACAAAACCGCGATCCTGACAAACACTTCCCTGTTTACCGCTGCAGAAAGAATCCCTCGTATCTCCTACTCTAAGGTGCTCTCTGTGGTTTTGATCAGATGGAAATACTAAGCTCTTCATTTCTGACTTCTGACCTGCCTCTCGTTCAAAATGTGAACGCGAGCGATCGTCGAGCGATTTAATTGAAACGAGAGAAATGTCTCCGGTTTTTTTTCCGGAACAGAAGGGGGGGGGGGGGTAACCTGACGCTGCCAGATCCAAGAAGCTTGCTACACATGTTTCACAGCTTATTGGGATCTGGGATCGCGGAAGCAAATTCGATGACGGGGCTGTTCCCCCCAGCTGGCAAAGTCAGGTTTGGGGGGGGGGGGGAGATAAGCAGCCATGTCTTTCTTCCAGGCACCCCGAGCTTCTATTTTGAAGGAATCCCGGCGCTGATTGTGAGAGAACCAGCCATTTTCAACAGTCAACTATGTCATGTATATGTGTTAATAATGATGAGTCAAAATGAGCACAACACCTCCACCTTCTGTATATCTTTATTAGCCGAAAAAAAGGCAGTTTTGGGATTTTGGGGTCACGTCGTCAAGATGTGTTTTTCTCCGGCCGCCCACAGTTTACAATGGGAATAGCATAAACAGTGCGACTTGAATTGAAATAGAACGCTTTTTAGACCATTTTCAGCCAATTCAGTTGTAATTAGGGCCGGGACTTTAGCGCGTTAATTGAGATTAATTAACTACAAAGAAATTATCGCGTTAAAAAAATCACACTATTTATTTCACTGCGGAACGTTGTCACTGGACAGTTTTCAGACGGACCTGCGCACCACCCAGTTCACTGAGTGAAGTGTCCGTGTCCTCTTCAGACAATAACACCACCAGACAGTTCACCAGACCGGGGGAAGCCGCTTAGATCACTTTGCTTGTCCCCGTGGGATTGAAAATAGGATTTAAAAGGCTATCCGAAGATAGCGTGGATTACAGCACAGTTGTGTGCAATTATTCAATAAAGAATTCACATATCACCGCACCTCGTCAAGCCTCAAATATCGGCTCAATGCGAAACATTGCACCAAGCCTAGCCTGGAAGCTAGCGTCAACAGTAGCTCTGATCCATATAGCGTAGTTAGGACTCAGGAGGAGTTCTATGGTACTTAATTTGATCCTTTCCCCTCACACCCGCGGAAGTGCAGGCTGTGCAGCCCCTCGTTTTTAGCATTAAAAAAAAGATGTGAAAGCCACCTTTCCTCCTTCTAACACTATGGATCAGAGCTAACGTTATTCCAACTAACAGTAGCAGTTCATGTACCCGATCAGATGACGGTTATGGCCAAATAAAATGTAAAATCTGCTATGGCTGTTACTGTATGTCCACAGGTTTACAGCAAGAGTACATTTGCCTCAAAATAAAATACAATAAAATACTAAACGCAGTGCTGTTGTTTCATACGATTCTGTCCACAATGCCATGCTGTAGTGATGATGGTACAATTAAGTACAAATAAACTGAAAATGTTCAGAATACAAAATTATTTTAAATTCTCCAATTGTTTTCTTGTAAATTAAGTAATGCAGATGTTTGATAATTCAACTCTTAAGTGTAAAATTAAACCAAATGGTCCAAAAAGGGTCCATTTGACTCTAGAGTTGAAGATTTAATAGGGTTCATAAGGTTATCAACTCCCATCATTTACCTGGGATCACCTGGAACCCCCTCAAGGACCACTGGTTAAACCACTGCCTTACACCTCAATGGTCAAATGTCGTACATTTAACCAAACAATCACATACATTCAGTTGTTCATGGGATAATAAGTGGGTGAGATTTTTACAGGCCTGGGCCTCTATTATTTCTTTGTAACCTGTGTAAAGGCCAGTCAATGATGGATATTTTGCTCTAATAGCATTAATCACACATGATGAAAGGGGAATTCGGTTGTCTGGGCCCAGTGTTTCACCTCTGAGGATAAATGTTTTCAAAGGGTGGCATATGGCATAATGAATAACACATTGAGGGAGTACTTGAAGTACTTTTTGAGAACCACTGCTTTAGCATACATGTCATGTAGTATAGGCCTACTGTATAAACAACCAGCTTATTGCAAAACCTGCTGTTTATAGGTCTGAGCTAAGTTGATTATGCCACTAACAAGGTATCTAGATAGATATAGAGTGTGTGTTTGTTCAAGTATGTAGCATATATAGAGAGAGATAATTTCGACCTATACTGACTGTTTAATACACTAGATTGGAGCTATTATAGTTACTGACGTTCGAGACAGGCTGCCGTTGGGTCCAGCTGGTTTGTTTGTTTGTAGTTCTCCATTTCCTTTTAGGAAAAAAATCCAGCACGCCCGGATTTAGGTGCGTCAAAGTTGTCGTGGTTGCGAAAACATACTTTAATTTCGTCATCGTTGTCACCTTTTGCATTCTCCATTTCCCTGATATAGAAGGCCATGTACTTGTGCTCATTGCAGCACAGGTGCTCTTGTTCTGCATGTTGCTACCACGAAGTGGGATCTGCACCAAGTCTTGGTGGTGTTGTTGGATCCAGCTGCTGGGCAGAAGCGGGATTCTGCAACAGAATCGCCGGGATTCTGCAACAGCTGCAAGCTCTCTCTCTCTCCCTCATCTCCTTGTCCGTATATTCCGGCTCGAATAGATAGCCTGTCCTGTCCATGAACCATACTCATCACTAGACGACATTAGAACGAAGTTGTTGTTGTTGTTGTCTGTCGCTGTTCGAGTGTCCTTGTCAGTGCTATCATTTTCCCTCCTTGGCTTCTGAGTTGCGTGCCGTGGAGGCTTTGCGTCAGACGTTCACCCAAATATTGATGGTAAAGAGATGAATAATAGCGCTCGGAATAAATCCTGGATGTTTTAAATGGGGTATGGATATATTCCGGCTCATAAGACATAGGTCTTGAATTGAATTGGCTGAAAATGCTCTAAAAAGCGTTCTATTTCAATTCAAGTCGCACTGTTTATGCTATTCCCATTGCAAACTGCATGCTTGCGGCCGGAGAAAAACACATATTGACGACGTCACTGGTCATGTGACCCCAAAATCCCAAAACTGCATTTCTTTCGGCTAATAATGATATACAGAAAGGTGGGGGTGTTGTGCTCATTTCGACTCATCATTATTAACACATAATTATATTTTTCATTCATTTAATTCAAGGCTCTGACCCTCGGCAGCTTTACATCCTTTGAATACCAGGCCACTATACTACTTGGTCAATCCTCTATGCCAATGATTAGCATTTATCGCCCGCCAAAATGCAGTAAAGCAATATTTCTAACAGAAATATCAGAACTTTTATCTATCTGCTCCACTAACTATGATAGAACTCTTATCTCTGGCGATCTTAATCTTCACCTGGATGATGCTACAGATACTGTGGCTATGGGCTTCTTAGAGATATTGCACTCCTTTGAGTTTATCCAACATGTTGTTGGGCCTACTCATAAACATGGGCACATTCTGGACCTGGTAATTTCTAGAGGGCTGAACATTATTGTGGAAAGGACTATTGAAAGGCCTGAGCTATCAGACCACTATTTGCTGTGTTTTAATATGACTGTCTCTGATCTAGAGAAAAACATCACTGAATATACCATAAAAAAGCGTTTCTTTAGCCCTTCTGCAGCCGACGAGTTCTCTCGTCATCTGGGCCCCCCCCTGCCCGATACCCCCCCAGTGAATGATATGGTTCAAATTTTTAATCTTAAACTAGAGTCAGCTCTTGATATAGTGGCTCCTTTTAAAACAAAAAAGAAACATAACACCAGAATAACACCCTGGATAAATGAGCATGCACGCTCACTGAAGCAAGAGTGTCGTAGAGCTGAGCGAGGCTGGAGAAAAAACAAACTCACCATCCAACTAGAGATTCTTAAAAAATCAACAGCCGCCTATAACAAAGCCTTGCGTCTAGCAAGGCAGGCATATTTCTCTGGCATTATTAATGAGAACAAGAAAAATGCCAGAGTCCTTTTCTCTACCATTGAACGACTTATAAACCCCCCCCAGTCCTACAATCAGTCATTCCCGGCCTCTAAAGCTAAGTGTAATGAGTTTGCATGCTTTTTTGATAACAACATTTTTAACATTAGAGCTGATATTATAAATGGTGCTGCTGCTAGCGCAAACCTTCAAACAGCAGCAAATGGTCCCAGGGTATATCTCTCCAGGGGGAGCCTATTAACGTTCTGCGCAATTGATGAAGACGAACTGTTCCTTGGATACAATTCCCACCACCTTTCTCAAAGAGGTCTTGGACAGTGTGATTGGAGATATACTAAAATTTGTAAACAGCTCTCTTCAATCAGGTGTCTTCCCAGACTCACTGAAGACTGCTGTAGTTAGGCCCCTACTCAAGAAACACAATATTGATCCCTCTGTTTTGGGTAACTATCGACCCATTTCAAATCTACCCTTTCTGGGCAAGGTTTTAGAAAAATGCATCTTTCATCAATTGGATGTGTTTCTACAGAACAATAATGTGCACAACAAATTCCAATCTGGCTTTAGGAAAGGCCACAGCACAGAAACAGCACTTGTAAAAGTAATGAATGATCTTAGGGTGTCTGCCGACAAGAAACATGTATCTGTTCTCTTACTTCTAGATCTAACGGCTGCATTTGACACGATTGATCATTCCATTTTAATACAGCATCTGGAGCACTGGATAGGCCTGTCTGGTACGGCCCTGTCCTGGTTTTCCTCCTACCTATCAAACAGAAGTTACTTTGTCAATCTAGCCGAGTTTGACTCAGACAACCACGACATCAGCTCTGGTATTCCACAGGGCTCAATTCTTGGCCCCCTGCTTTTCTCCTTGTACATACTGCCATTGGGCGAACTCATTACCAATCACGGAGTCAATTTTCATTTCTGTGCTGATGATACCCAACTATATCTTTCTGTTGCTCCAGATGATCCCTGTGCTTTAGACCCGCTGTTGACCTGTCTGTCTAGCATTAAATGTTGGATGAGTGAGAACTTTCTCAAGCTAAATGAGGATAAGACAGAAGTTCTCATAATCGGTTCTAGTGAGCAGAAACAATCAATAATAAGCAGACTTGGTAACCTGACTGTAGAAGGTAACAGTACAGTAAAGAACCTGGGGGTTATTATTGATTCTGAATAGAATTTTAATTCTCACATTAATCATGTTACCAAGATTGCCTTTTTTCACCTTAGAAATATTGCACGAATCAGAGCCTATTTGTCCTTGGACAATGCAAAAACGCTAATCCACGCCTTTGTTTTCTCTCGGCTTGACTACTGCAATGCACTTTATTCAGGACTGCCTAAGAAAACAACTGACAGATTACAACTCGTCCAAAATGCAGCAGCCAGAGTTTTAACTAGAACTAAGATGAGAGAACATATTACTCCAGTTTTTGCATCACTGCACTGGCTTCCGGTTGTTTTTAGGATTGATTTTAAAATTATTTTACTCTAGTCTATAAAGCTCTCAATGGTCTCGCACCTTCCTACCTACTTGACTGCCTGCCTAAATATGTCCCAAACCGCCCCCTAAGGTCTTCCACTGCTGGCCTGCTCGCGTTGCCAAAAGAAATGGCAACAAAAAAATACGGGGAAGCAGCTTTTTGCTTCTATGGGCCGTCGGCATGGAACAAGCTCCCACTGTACCTTCGTCAGGCAGCCTCTGTAGACATTTTTAAAGCTCAGCTCAAGACCCACTTCTACAACATTGCTTTTAATTGAGTTTTAATTTGCACGTTCCTACCCTGCCCTGACTGATTTGCTGCATGTGGTGTTTTTATTTGTTTTTATTTGTTTTTATTTATTTTATGTTCTTATATTCAATTTTGTTCTTTGCCATTGTTTTATCATGTTAAACTACTTATGTTTTATTGTATTCTATTTTTGTCCTGTGAAGCACTTTGAGCTACATTTATGTATGAAAGGTGCTATACAAATAAAGTTTATTATTATTATTATTATTATACATGACATAGTTGAAAATGGGTGGTTCTCTCCTTTGACCACTAGCACTTACCATGAGACGAGACATCCGTTTAACAAACATGACTGCTGCAGGACGCACGGCGCTTCGTTCAGTTCGCAGCGCTCAGCCAACATTTTCTTTCATAAGCGCTGCATGTTTAATAAATGGCTCAGACACACATTGTACAGAGCTGTGATGATGGCGTTGTGTGTTTGCTTCTGACTGATGCAACATGTTGAAAGAAGCCTGTGAATGTGGAGGAGCTCTCTCTGACAACCACAACCACACTCCCTGTTCCCTGCCACGGCCTGGGAACACATTTACTCACAGCTTTCATTATGATGGAGATTTGTGTTTTTAATACCGGGAACGCATCTCTGTCACCTCATAGCTTTTAACCACTTTAACCATTACTTTATACTTTAACTGTTGAAAAATAGCAGATCTACAAGCTTCTGGCACGGCACCAAGTGTGAATGTTTTTAACTCATATCTTTGCTTCTGGAGGATCCCTGGAACAACATATTTTCAGATGGGAGTCCGCGGCCAAATACAGATAATATTTGTGGGCAGAGTACAACATGTAACAATGGAACTAGGTGGAGCTTAAGCGCCAGGGCCCGAAGCTTGCAGGGCCCGGTACGAGACTATAGGTACAGCTGTTGCTTCTTTTGAAAAATATAACGCAACATAGGAACCCCCGCTAGTGTTTTTGGTCGTCTGACAGATTCTGTAGCAATTTTCTGGAGGGGAGGGGGGCAGTCGGTTTGGGGGGGTTCCCCACGGCTGCTTCCACCTCTGACAGAGGGGAAGCGAGTAAGCGACGCCGTCAGAAGCCCCCTCACTCAGGAAGGCCCCCTCACTCAGATCTCAGACGGACCAAATTGCGACAATAACATACAGCCTATGTAAAGAGGAATATAAACAAGACCTTGGCGCAAAACTTCATATTTACCCTGCTCTAATACAACAAAAGTGTGTTCTTACATCCTCCATTTCACGATTTCAGTACTCGTGAGTAAATTAATTTAATTGCCATTATGAAAGTTTTCAGTGACGTTGGACCCACAGGTTGCATTGTCGTCAATAATTAATCTGTCTTTAAAACGTTCTAATGTTAATATAGCATATTGGCATTGTCTGTTGGTGCACACATGTTATATGGACCATGTAACAACATGGTCAACAGCACTGTTTGCAAATGTATGTATTTGTTGGCCACAAAGACAATTTAGACAAAACATGCTGCTGCCTGCTAATGGAGCTTGTAGATACAGGCTAATTATTTTTCGGGGAAATTGCAGATAGTTTAGCAGAGACTGAAGTTGGAAAGGCTGTGCCCAGTGCGGCAGTGCCTGCTGGCTGCTGTGTCTTGTATCAGCGGGCAGCGCAGACAGTAGTGGATATGCGCTAAACGCATGCATGTTAATTAATTAATTAATTGGCTGAATCAGTAGGGGCCTTTTGATTTGGTGAAGCGCCAGGGCCTTGAGAGGGGTTAATCCGTCACTGTTTGTGGGTCCTTGACAAAAATACTTCGGAAGTATATTTCTTTTGCTGCGAGTTTACATGGGAGATGGTCATTCCGAATGAGTGTTTACAAGGAGATGTGATCGTTATTTTTTAGAGAGAGAGAAGAGAGAGAGAGAGAGAGAGAGAGAGAGAGAGAGAGAGAGAGAGAGACTGTTGTAACACACACACACACACACAGAGCAGTAAACGGGGGGACATCGCATTTATCAACTTTTCGCTGTGCGCCTCACAAGGCTATTGGGTTTATTTGTGATTCGTCTTTGCACAATGCACGTACATTGTGTAAGTAAGCGCTGATCTACAGGCTGACAACGTGCGATGTAGGCCTACATCGCATAAAGCATAATTTATAATGCATGGCTTATCTGCACGATATACCATCGCCGCATCATTATGGCATAATATATTCCGGGCAAAGTAGGCTACCAGAGAATAAATTGGGTGTTTAATACTAGATTGATTGCAGCTGCTCATCAATGCAATTAAACTGCAAAGCCGTTATGTTTCATGACGTTTTGGTTGCAACTTGGAATAGGCAAGTTATAGCCTATAAAAGTTTAAAGGGATAGGATGGACATTATAGCGATAATAGCGTATTATTGGGACTGTGTGTGTGTGTGTGTGTGTGTGTGTGTGTGCATGTGTGTATGCGTGTGTGTGTGTGTGTGTGTGTGTGTGTGTGTGTGTGTGAGTAGTCTTATAGTGTGGGGGCACAATACCAAATCTGACCACTAGTGGCGCTAGTGAGCAATTAATGCATAATTTGCATAATTAATTATGCAAATTAGTAATTAAACATTCTTGACATTCCATGAATTCCATAGATATAATTAGCATAATCATAAATCATAAATATCCATAAATATAAATATCCATAAATATAATTAGCATATAATAGTTTATAATTAAATAATAATAAAAACTAATGATAGTTATTTATAAAATGCATGATGTGTGTGTGATTAGCTGATCTCATTTCTCTCTCTCCCTGCGTCTCATGTGTCATGCCTCCCCAAAAGCCAGCAGAGATGCTGACTCGAAGGTGTGAAAAACAAACAAATGTAAATTTGTTTGTTTGTCACTGGGGCTGAGGTGGGGGGATGGGCTCCCACTCTTTGTGGAATGCCATGGGCCAGACATGCAAATTAAATGAAGCGCGGGGGTGGGGTGGGGGGGATGGGTTCTAACCAGGTGCCAGACATGCAAATTAGATAAACAAGGGGGGGATGGGTTCTAACCAGGTGCCAGACATGCAAATTAGATAAACCCAGAGGTGGGGGCTCCACTCTTTGAAGTGAATTGTATGCATAAATTAATCAAGTTAGTATTTAAATTCCTTACATACATTGACAGTGGGTGTGTGATTCCTCCTAGTGGTCAATCTCTATATATATATAATTACACTGCAATACCTACTATGCCCTGATGTGATCTCAGTCATCTAGGGCAATGTTTTTCAATCATTGGTCTGGGGACCACCAGTGGTCCTTGAATGTAATTCTTGTGAAAAATCAATGATACCCCCCTAGTGTTCAATCTCTATATAAATATTTACACTGCAATACCATTTATGCCCTGATGTGATCTCAGTCATCTAGGGAAATGTTTTTCAATCATTGGTCTGGGGACCACCAATGGTCCTTGAATGTAATTCTTGTGTAAGTCAAGGATATTCCCCTAGTGGTCAATTTCTATATATATATTTACAACTGCAATACCATTTATGCCCTGATTTCAGTCACCTAATGCAAATGTTTTCAAGCAATGGTCCGGGGGCTACCGATGGTCTTTGAGAGGGTGTCTGTCTTGTATTATTTTTGGTGTTTTGGGTTGTGTCTTTGAATTTTGCATGCTTCATGTGGTACTAGGTGTTTGGGTTATTGTCTGTCTTGTATTATTTTTGGTGTTTTGTGTTGGGATCTTTGAATTTTTTATGTTTCATGTTGTCCAAAGGGGGTTGGGTATTGTATATCTTGTGTTATTTTTTGTGTTTTGTGTTGTGGCTTTGAATTTTGCATGATTCATGTGGTACTAGGTGTTTGGGTTATTGTCTGTATTGCATTATGTTTGGTGTTTTGTGTTGGGATCTTTGAATTTTTTATGTTTCATGTTGGCCAAATGGGGTTGGGTATTGTATATCTTGTATTATTTTTTGTGTTTTGTGTTGTGGCTTTGAATTTTGCATGCTTCATGTGGTACTAGGTGTTTGGGTTATTGTCTGTCTTGCATTATGTTTGGTGTTTTGTGTTGGGATCTTTGAATTTTTTATGTTTCATGTTGGCCAAATGGGGTTGGGTATTGTATATCTTGTATTATTTTTGGTGTTTTGTGTTGTGTCTTTGAATTTTGCATGCTTCATGTGGTACTAGGTGTTTGGGTTATTGTCTGTCTTGTATTATTTTTGGTGTTTTGTGTTGGGATCTTTGAATTTTTTATGTTTCATGTTGTCCAAATGGGGTTGGGTATTGTATATCTTGTATTATTTTTGGTGTTTTGGGTTGTGTCTTTGAATTTTGCATGCTTCATGTGGTACTAGGTGTTTGGGTTATTGTCTGTCTTGTATTATTTTTGGTGTTTTGTGTTGGGATCTTTGAATTTTTTATGTTTCATGTTGTCCAAATGGGGTTGGGTATTGTATATCTTGTATTATTTTTTGTGTTTTGTGTTGTGGCTTTGAATTTTGCATGCTTCATGTGGTACTAGGTGTTTGGGTTATTGTCTGTCTTGTATTATTTTTGGTGTTTTGTGTTGGGATCTTTGAATTTTTTATGTTTCATGTTGTCCAAATGGGGTGGGGTATTGTATATCTTGTATTATTTTTGGTGTTTTGTGTTGTGTCTTTGAATTTTGCATGCTTCATGTGGTACTAGGTGTTTGGGTTATTGTCTGTCTTGTATTATTTTTGGTGTTTTGTGTTGGGATCTTTGAATTTTTTATGTTTCATGTTGTCCAAATGGGGTTGGGTATTGTATATCTTGTATTATTTTTTGTGTTTTGTGTTGTGTCTTTGAATTTTGCATGCTTCATGTGGTACTAGGTGTTTGGGTTATTGTCTGTCTTGTATTATTTTTGGTGTTTTGTGTTGGGATCTTTGAATTTTTTATGTTTCATGTTGTCCAAATGGGGTTGGGTATTGTATATCTTGTATTATTTTTGGTGTTTTGGGTTGTGTCTTTGAATTTTGCATGCTTCATGTGGTACTAGGTGTTTGGGTTATTGTCTGTCTTGTATTATTTTTGGTGTTTTGTGTTGGGATCTTTGAATTTTTTATGTTTCATGTTGTCCAAATGGGGTTGGGTATTGTATATCTTGTATTATTTTTGGTGTTTTGGGTTGTGTCTTTGAATTTTGCATGCTTCATGTGGTACTAGGTGTTTGGGTTATTGTCTGTCTTGCATTATGTTTGGTGTTTTGTGTTGGGATCTTTGAATTTTTTATGTTTCATGTTGGCCAAATGGGGTTGGGTATTGTATATCTTGTATTATTTTTTGTGTTTTGTGTTGTGTCTTTGAATTTTGCATGCTTCATGTGGTACTAGGTGTTTGGGTTATTGTCTGTCTTGTATTATTTTTGGTGTTTTGGGTTGGGATCTTTGAATTTTTTATGTTTCATGTTGTCTAAATGGGGTTGGGTATTGTATATCTTGTATTATTTTTGGTGTTTTGGGTTGTGTCTTTGAATTTTGTATGCTTCATGTGGTACTAGGTGTTTGGGTTATTGTCTGTCTTGTATTATTTTTGGTGTTTTGTGTTGGGATCTTTGAATTTTTTATGTTTCATGTTGTCCAAAGGGGGTTGGGTATTGTATATCTTGTATTATTTTTTGTGTTTTGTGTTGTGTCTTTGAATTGTGCATGCTTCATGTGGTACTAGGTGTTTGGGTTATTGTCTGTCTTGTATTATTTTTGGTGTTTTGTGTTGGGATCTTTGAATTTTTTATGTTTCATGTTGTCCAAATGGGGTTGGGTATTGTATATCTTGTATTATTTTTGGTGTTTTGGGTTGTGTCTTTGAATTTTGCATGCTTCATGTGGTACTAGGTGTTTGGGTTATTGTCTGTCTTGTATTATTTTTGGTGTTTTGTGTTGGGATCTTTGAATTTTTTATGTTTCATGTTGTCCAAATGGGGTTGGGTATTGTATATCTTGTATTATTTTTTGTGTTTTGTGTTGTGTCTTTGAATTTTGCATGCTTCATGTGGTACTAGGTGTTTGGGTTATTGTCTGTCTTGTATTATTTTTGGTGTTTTGTGTTGGGATCTTTGAATTTTTTATGTTTCATGTTGTCCAAATGGGGTTGGGTATTGTATATCTTGTATTATTTTTGGTGTTTTGGGTTGTGTCTTTGAATTTTGCATGCTTCATGTGGTACTAGGTGTTTGGGTTATTGTCTGTCTTGTATTATTTTTGGTGTTTTGTGTTGGGATCTTTGAATTTTTTAGGTTTCATGTTGTCCAAATGGGGTTGGGTATTGTATATCTTGTATTATTTTTTGTGTTTTGTGTTGTGTCTTTGAATTTTGCATGCTTCATGTGGTACTAGGTGTTTGGGTTATTGTCTGTCTTGTATTATTTTTGGTGTTTTGTGTTGGGATCTTTGAATTTTTTATGTTTCATGTTGTCCAAATGGGGTTGGGTATTGTATATCTTGTATTATTTTTGGTGTTTTGGGTTGTGTCTTTGAATTTTGCATGCTTCATGTGGTACTAGGTGTTTGGGTTATTGTCTGTCTTGTATTATTTTTGGTGTTTTGTGTTGGGATCTTTGAATTTTTTATGTTTCATGTTGTCCAAATGGGGTTGGGTATTGTATATCTTGTATTATTTTTTGTGTTTTGTGTTGTGTCTTTGAATTTTGCATGCTTCATGTGGTACTAGGTGTTTGGGTTATTGTCTGTCTTGTATTATTTTTGGTGTTTTGTGTTGGGATCTTTGAATTTTTTATGTTTCATGTTGTCCAAATGGGGTTGGGTATTGTATAACTTGTATTATTTTTGGTGTTTTGTGTTGTGTCTTTGAATTTTGCATGCTTCATGTGGTACTAGGTGTTTGGGTTATTGTCTGTCTTGTATTATGTTTTGTGTTTTGTGTTGGGATCTTTGAATTTTTTATGTTTCATGTTGTCCAAATGGGGTTGGGTATTGTATATCTTGTATTATTTTTTGTGTTTTGTGTTGTGTCTTGGAATTTTGCATGCTTCATGTGGTACTAGGTGTTTGGGTTATTGTCTGTCTTGTATTATTTTTGGTGTTTTGTGTTGGGATCTTTGAATTTTTTATGTTTCATGTTGTCCAAATGGGGTTGGGTATTGTATATCTTGTATTATTTTTTGTGTTTTGTGTTGTGTCTTGGAATTTTGCATGCTTCATGTGGTACTAGGTGTTTGGGTTATTGTCTGTCTTGTATTATTTTTGGTGTTTTGTGTTGGGATCTTTGAATTTTTTATGTTTCATGTTGTCCAAATGGGGTTGGGTATTGTATATCTTGTATTATTTTTTGTGTTTTGTGTTGTGTCTTTGAATTTTGCATGCTTCATGTGGTACTAGGTGTTTGGGTTATTGTCTGTCTTGTATTATTTTTGGTGTTTTGTGTTGGGATCTTTGAATTTTTTTATGTTTCATGTTGTCCAAATGGGGTTGGGCATTGTATATCTTGTATTATTTTTTGTGTTTTGTGTTGTGTCTTTGAATTTTGCATGCTTCATGTGGTACTAGGTGTTTGGGTTATTGTCTGTCTTGTATTATTTTTGGTGTTTTGTGTTGGGATCTTTGAATTTTTTATGGTTCATGTTGTCCAAATGGGGTTGGGTATTGTATATCTTGTATTATTTTTTGTGTTTTGTGTTGTGTCTTTGAATTTTGCATGCTTCATGTGGTACTAGGTGTTTGGGTTATTGTCTGTCTTGTATTATTTTTGGTGTTTTGTGTTGGGATCTTTGAATTTTTTATGTTTCATGTTGTCCAAATGGGGTTGGGTATTGTATATCTTGTATTATTTTTGGTGTTTTGGGTTGTGTCTTTGAATTTTGCATGCTTCATGTGGTACTATGTGTTTGGGTGATTGTCTGTCTTGTATTATTTTTTGTGTTTTGTGTTGGGATCTTTTAATTTTTTATGTTTCATGTTGTCCAAGGGGGGGTTGGGTATTGTATATCTTGTATTATTTTTTGTGTTTTGTGTTGTGTCTTTGAATTTTGCATGCTTCATGTGGTACTAGGTGTTTGGGTTATTGTCTGTCTTGTATTATTTTTGGTGTTTTGTGTTGGGATCTTTGAATTTTTTATGTTTCATGTTGTCCAAATGGGGTTGGGTATTGTATATCTTGTATTATTTTTGGTGTTTTGGGTTGTGTCTTTGAATTTTGCATGCTTCATGTGGTACTAGGTGTTTGGGTTATTGTCTGTCTTGTATTATTTTTGGTGTTTTGTGTTGGGATCTTTGAATTTTTTATGTTTCATGTTGTCCAAATGGGGTTGGGTATTGTATATCTTGTATTATTTTTGGTGTTTTGGGTTGTGTCTTTGAATTTTGCATGCTTCATGTGGTACTAATGTGTTTGGGTTATTGTCTGTCTAATATTCAAAAATATTATATATATATATATTATTCAAAATATTATATTAATACAACAGGCCGCCTGTTTGTAATAATATAATATTTTGAATAATATATATATGAAACATAAAAAATTCAAAGACACAACCCAAAACACCAAAAATAATACAAGATATACAATACCCAACCCCATTTGGACAACATGAAACATAAAAAATTCAAAGATCCCAACACAAAACACCAAAAATAATACAAGACAGACAATAACCCAAACACCTAGTACCACATGAAGCATGCAAAATTCAAAGACACAACACAAAACACAAAAAATAATACAAGATATACAATACCCAACCCCCCCTTGGACAACATGAAACATAAAAAATTCAAAGATCCCAACACAAAACACCAAAAATAATACAAGACAGACAATCACCCAAACACATAGTACCACATGAAGCATGCAAAATTCAAAGACACAACCCAAAACACCAAAAATAATACAAGATATACAATACCCAACCCCATTTGGACAACATGAAACATAAAAAATTCAAAGATCCCAACACAAAACACCAAAAATAATACAAGACAGACAATAACCCAAACACCTAGTACCACATGAAGCATGCAAAATTCAAAGACACAACACAAAACACAAAAAATAATACAAGATATACAATACCCAACCCCATTTGGACAACATGAACCATAAAAAATGCAAAGATCCCAACACAAAACACCAAAAATAATACAAGACAGACAATAACCCAAACACCTAGTACCACATGAAGCATGCAAAATTCAAAGACACAACACAAAACACAAAAAATAATACAAGATATACAATGCCCAACCCCATTTGGACAACATGAAACATAAAAAAATTCAAAGATCCCAACACAAAACACCAAAAATAATACAAGACAGACAATAACCCAAACACCTAGTACCACATGAAGCATGCAAAATTCAAAGACACAACACAAAACACAAAAAATAATACAAGATATACAATACCCAACCCCATTTGGACAACATGAAACATAAAAAATTCAAAGATCCCAACACAAAACACCAAAAATAATACAAGACAGACAATAACCCAAACACCTAGTACCACATGAAGCATGCAAAATTCCAAGACACAACACAAAACACAAAAAATAATACAAGATATACAATACCCAACCCCATTTGGACAACATGAAACATAAAAAATTCAAAGATCCCAACACAAAACACCAAAAATAATACAAGACAGACAATAACCCAAACACCTAGTACCACATGAAGCATGCAAAATTCCAAGACACAACACAAAACACAAAAAATAATACAAGATATACAATACCCAACCCCATTTGGACAACATGAAACATAAAAAATTCAAAGATCCCAACACAAAACACCAAACATAATACAAGACAGACAATAACCCAAACACCTAGTACCACATGAAGCATGCAAAATTCAAAGACACAACACAAAACACCAAAAATAATACAAGATATACAATACCCAACCCCATTTGGACAACATGAAACATAAAAAATTCAAAGATCCCAACACAAAACACCAAAAATAATACAAGACAGACAATAACCCAAACACCTAGTACCACATGAAGCATGCAAAATTCAAAGACACAACACAAAACACAAAAAATAATACAAGATATACAATACCCAACCCCATTTGGACAACATGAAACATAAAAATTCAAAGATCCCAACACAAAACACCAAAAATAATACAAGACAGTCAATAACCCAAACACCTAGTACCACATGAAGCATGCAAAATTCAAAGACACAACACAAAACACAAAAAAAATAATACAAGATATACAATACCCAACCCCATTTGGACAACATGAAACATAAAAAATTCAAAGATCCCAACACAAAACACCAAAAATAATACAAGACAGACAATAACCCAAACACCTAGTACCACATGAAGCATGCAAAATTCAAAGACACAACCCAAAACACCAAAAATAATACAAGATATACAATACCCAACCCCATTTGGACAACATGAAACATAAAAAATTCAAAGATCCCAACACAAAACACCAAAAATAATACAAGACAGACAATAACCCAAACACCTAGTACCACATGAAGCATGCAAAATTCAAAGACACAACACAAAACACAAAAAATAATACAAGATATACAATACCCAACCCCATTTGGACAACATGAAACCTAAAAAATTCAAAGATCCCAACACAAAACACCAAAAATAATACAAGACAGACAATAACCCAAACACCTAGTACCACATGAAGCATGCAAAATTCAAAGACACAACCCAAAACAGCAAAAATAATACAAGATATACAATACCCAACCCCATTTGGACAACATGAAACATAAAAAATTCAAAGATCCCAACACAAAACACCAAAAATAATACAAGACAGACAATAACCCAAACACCTAGTACCACATGAAGCATGCAAAATTCAAAGACACAACACAAAACACAAAAAATAATACAAGATATACAATACCCAACCCCATTTGGACAACATGAAACATAAAAAATTCAAAGATCCCAACACAAAACACCAAAAATAATACAAGACAGACAATAACCCAAACACCTAGTACCACATGAAGCATGCAAAATTCAAAGACACAACCCAAAACACCAAAAATAATACAAGATATACAATACCCAACCCCATTTGGACAACATGAAACATAAAAAATTCAAAGATCCCAACACAAAACACCAAAAATAATACAAGACAGACAATAACCCAAACACCTAGTACCACATGAAGCATGCAAAATTCAAAGACACAACACAAAACACAAAAAATAATACAAGATATACAATACCCAACCCCCTTTGGACAACATGAAACATAAAAAATTCAAAGATCCCAACACAAAACACCAAAAATAATACAAGACAGACAATAACCCAAACACCTAGTACCACATGAAGCATACAAAATTCAAAGACACAACCCAAAACACCAAAAATAATACAAGATATACAATACCCAACCCCATTTGGACAACATGAAACATAAAAAATTCAAAGATCCCAACACAAAACACCAAAAATAATACAAGACAGACAATAACCCAAACACCTAGTACCACATGAAGCATGCAAAATTCAAAGACACAACACAAAACACCAAAAATAATACAAGATATACAATACCCCACCCCATTTGGACAACATGAAACATAAAAAATTCAAAGATCCCAACACAAAACACCAAAAATAATACAAGACAGACAATAACCCAAACACCTAGTACCACATGAAGCATGCAAAATTCAAAGCCACAACACAAAACACAAAAAATAATACAAGATATACAATACCCAACCCCATTTGGACAACATGAAACATAAAAAATTCAAAGATCCCAACACAAAACACCAAAAATAATACAAGACAGACAATAACCCAAACACCTAGTACCACATGAAGCATGCAAAATTCAAAGACACAACCCAAAACACCAAAAATAATACAAGATATACAATACCCAACCCCATTTGGACAACATGAAACATAAAAAATTCAAAGATCCCAACACAAAACACCAAAAATAATACAAGACAGACAATAACCCAAACACCTAGTACCACATGAAGCATGCAAAATTCAAAGACACAACACAAAACACCAAAAATAATACAAGATATACAATACCCAACCCCATTTGGCCAACATGAAACATAAAAAATTCAAAGATCCCAACACAAAACACCAAACATAATGCAATACAGACAATAACCCAAACACCTAGTACCACATGAATCATGCAAAATTCAAAGCCACAACACAAAACACAAAAAATAACACAAGATATACAATACCCAACCCCCTTTGGACAACATGAAACATAAAAAATTCAAAGATCCCAACACAAAACACCAAAAATAATACAAGACAGACAATAACCCAAACACCTAGTACCACATGAAGCATGCAAAATTCAAAGACACAACCCAAAACACCAAAAATAATACAAGACAGACACCCTCTCAAAGACCATCGGTAGCCCCCGGACCATTGCTTGAAAACATTTGCATTAGGTGACTGAAATCAGGGCATAAATGGTATTGCAGTTGTAAATATATATATAGAAATTGACCACTAGGGGAATATCCTTGACTTACACAAGAATTACATTCAAGGACCATTGGTGGTCCCCAGACCAATGATTGAAAAACATTTCCCTAGATGACTGAGATCACATCAGGGCATAAATGGTATTGCAGTGTAAATATTTATATAGAGATTGAACACTAGGGGGGTATCATTGATTTTTCACAAGAATTACATTCAAGGACCACTGGTGGTCCCCAGACCAATGATTGAAAAACATTGCCCTAGATGACTGAGATCACATCAGGGCATAGTAGGTATTGCAGTGTAATTATATATATATAGAGATTGACCACTAGGAGGAATCACACACCCACTGTCAATGTATGTAAGGAATTTAAATACTAACTTGATTAATTTATGCATACAATTCACTTCAAAGAGTGGAGCCCCCACCTCTGGGTTTATCTAATTTGCATGTCTGGCACCTGGTTAGAACCCATCCCCCCCTTGTTTATCTAATTTGCATGTCTGGCACCTGGTTAGAACCCATCCCCCCCACCCCACCCCCGCGCTTCATTTAATTTGCATGTCTGGCCCATGGCATTCCACAAAGAGTGGGAGCCCATCCCCCCACCTCAGCCCCAGTGACAAACAAACAAATTTACATTTGTTTGTTTTTCACACCTTCGAGTCAGCATCTCTGCTGGCTTTTGGGGAGGCATGACACATGAGACGCAGGGAGAGAGAGAAATGAGATCAGCTAATCACACACACATCATGCATTTTATAAATAACTATCATTAGTTTTTATTATTATTTAATTATAAACTATTATATGCTAATTATATTTATGGATATTTATATTTATGGATATTTATGATTTATGATTATGCTAATTATATCTATGGAATTCATGGAATGTCAAGAATGTTTAATTACTAATTTGCATAATTAATTATGCAAATTATGCATTAATTGCTCACTAGCGCCACTAGTGGTCAGATTTGGTATTGTGCCCCCACACTATAAGACTACTTGTGTGTGTGTGTGTGTGTGTGTGTGTGTGTGAGATTACTGAACAGCGGACTGACGGCATTTCGTCCTCTCTCTCCTCCGTCTTTCTGTGAGTCCCCCGATGCACTGTAGCATACAGTAGCATTAAGCAATCCAGATACATAGGCTGGCTATATAACCTATATAAAAAAATATATATATATATATAAGAGTGATCATCAACTCGGGGCGGTTGGATCTTTGAACACTCACAGATCAGGGGGATCATCATCACTGCTGCTGCTCCACGTTTTTTTTTTTTGTGGATTTTGGAGCTGCAAAATGCACGAAATAATGAATTGCATTTTTAATGAATTGCATTTTTATAGCGCTTTTCCAAGTGCTCAAAGCGCTTTACAATGGTTCATTCATTCATACATTGGGAGGTGAAGCGGCGAACAGTCGACGCCAGCGTCCTCACTTCCCACCCCCAATCCAACCCTTGATGCTGAGTGTCAAGCAGGGAGGCACTGGGTCCCATTATTTATAGTCTTTTGAATGACCCGGCCGGGGATCGAAGCCCGACCTCCCAGTCTCAGGGCGGACACTCTAACCACAAGGCCACTGAGCTGGTATAATAACCGCTCTATGTGCAAACTCCTCGTTGCGCCTTGGATATGAGCGCCTTGGAGTTGGTGCGCCTTGGAAATGAGCATGCTCAGAAAAAAACAGAATGAACTTACATCCGAATATACATGAGTCCAATTTTCGCATTCAACATTGGAATAATCCGGCCAGTGACATCGGAATGGTTTTTAAATCGCATTGAGCATTTTCATTCGGATGTACGTTTTTGTAGGTTTTTACATGACAACGTTTAATAGGATTTAACTTTTATTCGGAATTAAAGGGGGTTAAAAACCTCATGCAAACGTGGTCAATGTTTGAGAACCACTGATGTAGAAACATGGATTAATTTCAAGACTTTTGCAGTAAAAGTAGAACTCGGGACAATACATTTCATGAAGGGGACATCCTGAAGATGTGAAAAATCGTGGGCACGCACGTGGGCACAACGTGGGCAGGAGGCGACAACAGCTGAGGAGGAGGAGCAACATGGCAAAAACAAGTCATTAACTAGTCACTGCTGCCTGAGGCCAAACAGTATGAAAACACAGACCATGTCACGACGGATATATTTGTATATTTGTTAATATCACGTTATGTTGTGTATATACAGTGTGAACTAGTGGACCGTGTGTGTCACACTTAATTCATTCATTCCTCCCTTACTAGTGGGCCGTGTGTGGCATACTTAATTAATTCCTCCCTTACTAGTGGGCCGTGTGTGTCACACTTAATTAATTCCTCCCTTACTAGTGGGCTGTGTGTGTCACACAAGTCATTCCTCCCTCACTAGTGGGCCGTGTGTGTCACACTTAATGAATTCCTCCCCTTACTAGTGGGCCGTGTGTGTCACACTTAATTAATTCCTCCCTTACTAGTGGGCCGTGTGTGTCACACAATTCATCCCTCCCTCACTAGTGGGCCGTGTGTGTCACACCTAATTAATCCCTCCCTTACTAGTGGGCCGTGTGTGTCACACTTAATTAATTCCTCCCTTAATAGTGGGCCGTATGTGTCACACTTAATTAATTCCTCCCTTACTAGTGGGCTGTGTGTGTCACACTTAATTAATTCCTCCCTTACTAGTGGGCCGTATGTGTCACACTTAATTCATTCCTCCCTTACTAGTGGGCAGTTTGTGTCACACTTAATTCATTCCTCCCTTACTAGTGGGCCGTGTGTGTCACACTTAATTCATTCTTTCCTTACTAGTGGGCCGTGTGTGTCACACTTAATTCATTCCCCCCTTCTGCCGGGGATTGCGTTTATTGACGATTGCTCCACTGATCCTTGCATACGGGACTTTTGGGGGTCAGAGACTCAGAGCGCTTAACGCTTAATATATATGTGTGTGTGTGTGTGTGTGTGGGTGTGTGTGTGTGTGTGACTTTGGGGGTCAGAGGTGAGTGCGCTTTACGATCAATATGTCTGCTGTGATGCAGAGCGTTGAAAAGTACATTTACTCAAGTACTGTACTTAGTACAAGTTTGAGGTATTCCTACTTTACTTGAGTAATAACCACTGTCTACCTACCGAAACACACCTTTCGCTGTGCATTCTGACGTGTGTGTGTGTGTGTGTGTGTGTGTGTGTGCTCATGCACGTGCGCGTGTGCGTACATGCGTGTCTGCGTGCGTGCATTCTGTTCCAGATGTGCATTGAGCAGGAACAGAGGAAGGACACCTCTCTATTGGAGAGCCAACACCACCATCTACTGCACTGTCTGGAGAAAACCACTGTGAGTAGTAGTCTCTCTACCTCTCTATCTATACCTCTCTTTCTCTCTCTCTCTACATATACTGTACTTGCTCGGTTTCTTCCAATAAATTGATATAATAATGATGAAGTCATGCAGAACATCTTTATTGTCACATCACAGTTTTACCATTGAAACAGTGCATGTTGTTCCCACCGTGTTACTTTTTACCAGTGAAACAAACAGTGCATGTTGTTCCATCATGTTACTTTTTACCAGTGAAACGGTGCATGTTGTTCCATCGTATTACTTTTTACCAGTGAAACAGTGCATGTTGTTCCATCGTGGTACTTTTTTACCAGTGAAACAGTGCATGTTGTTCCATCGTGTTACTTTTTACCAGTGAAACAGTGCATGTTGTTCCATCGTGGTACTTTTTACCAGTGAAACGGTGCATGTTGTTCCATCGTGGTACTTTTTACCAGTGAAACAGTACATGCTGTTCCATCGTGTTACTTTTTACCAGTGAAACGGTGCATGTTGTTCCATTGTGGTACTTTTTTACCAGTGAAACGGTGCATGTTGTTCCATCGTGGTACTTTTTACCAGTGAAACGGTGCATGTTGTTCCATCGTGGTACTTTTTACCAGTGAAACAGTGCATGTTGTTCCATCGTGGTACTTTTTTCAGTGCTTTCTTTCATACACCTTGGTTTGAGAAAAGAACAGCCACTTGAATCATCTCTCCACCATAAATTTATTTTTCAGATAAATAATACTGTAGTTACAGACAGAGTATACATGCCATGTATTGCGACGCGTTGTGAGCTTGTAGATCGGCTATTTTCAGCAAGTAAATAGCTGATCTACAAGCTCACACGTACATCTGCTATTTTCAGCACTCAACCAAGTGCATAACCAAGAATATTTCAGCCATTACCACGGCATCAAGACCCGCCAAAATACATTTTTGTCTACTAAATCAACTGTAGATTTAGTCGACTAAAACTAGACTAACACTAAAACATTCCAGGTGACTAAAACTAACTGAAAACTATTCAAGAGACTATGACAAACTAAAATTTCAGTATAGCACCTCTTAAAAAAAACAAAAACATAAGAAACATGACATGTGAGTTTGTAGATCTGCTATTTTCAGCAAGTAAATGTTCAGAACACAGCCTTTACCACATACTGTACAAGAAAAGGGCTTTTCGCCCGTATGAGTCATCATGTGTGTTTTTAGATTACTCGTCTGAGTAAAGTCTTTGCCACATACTGTACAAGTACAGGGTTTTTCACCTATATGAATCATCATGTGAGTTTTTAGACTACCTTTCTCAGTAAAGCCTTTACCACACACTGTACAAGAGAAGGGCTTTTCACCTGTATGAGTCATCATGTGTGTTTTTAGGTGACCTGTACAAATACGGCATCAAGGCCCGCCAAAATACATTTTAGTCTACTAAATCAACTGTAGATTTAGTCTGTCTTGTTCCGTGTGGTACTGGATGTGACATGCACCTCTGTGCAGAAGGACGAAGCACACCACACACTGAAAACAGGTCTCATGGCGTGGACCCCCCGTTGGGCTACACATCCTGCACCGTTTGCCAGGGTTTAGCCTATTTTTAGTGGGGGGAAGCTTTTCCAGGACATAGCGTGTTGGCAGGGGTGCAATGTTGGCCGTTAGCCTGACCCTTGGGTTTTTGTGAGGCGCTCTCCGGGTCTCTCATTTGGGCGTAGACCACTTTAGGATGATGTTGTGGATGAAGCTTTTCAAGTTTTTACAGCAACCGTCGGGGTTCTGCATGCGGTACAGGACAAAGGCATTGTACATGCTAATTTGGAAGAGGTACATGAGGAACTTCGTCGTCCACTTGGAGGTTTTCCTGGTCCAGGGATAATAGGTGATGTGCTGATCCAGCTTATCCACCCCGTTCATCCACTGATTGTAGTCTACCACAGACTGAGGCTTTTCATACTCAATCCGGGTCCCGCCTTTCTGCCACTTTGACCACAGTGTCCTGGTGGAAGGTCGACACAATTCTCACCACCTTGCTGTCCCTCCACGCAACAGTCATGACCTTTCCGGTGGTCATGGCTATTTGGTCAGGGTTTTTCAGGGTGGCCAGGCTGGCCTCCTGGACCTCTCGGGCTGGGCCTCTGTTACCTCGAATGGTGCCACACGTATGAGTCTTCAGTTCCAGAAGGTGCTCACACAAAGACACACTATTGTAATAATTGTCCATGTATAGCACATGACCCTTCCCTGCCAAGTCTCCAAGCAGAGAGGTGACGGTGTCCATCAACGAGCTATATACTCCAATATACGGTTTTAGGTTGACACAGTAGGCTGAAGCACTATCGGCAAGAATGTAGGACTTTATGCCGTACTGAAACGGTTTCTGTGGGTTATACACGCGGAAGGAAAGGCGGCCTTTCCAAAGCAACGTAACTTCATCGATTGCGATGTTCTGACCCGGCTGGAACATCTCCTTCCATCTCTTTACGAGGTAGTCCAGGATGGGGTGGATCTTGAAAATCCGGTCGTCTTTATCCTCCCGCCGATCGGTGTAGTAGAGAAACTTCAGGATC
This sequence comes from Protomyctophum bolini, assembly GCF_963924005.1. NCBI lineage: Eukaryota > Metazoa > Chordata > Actinopteri > Myctophiformes > Myctophidae > Protomyctophum > Protomyctophum bolini. The sequence goes on from NC_137866.1 coordinate 50,997,451, forward strand.
TGTTGGAACCGGTTCCGACTCATTACCAACCCGAAGTACGGCGTTGCCAAGGCTTCGGTTGACCAGTAGTCGGCCAGATCTGCCTTGTGGATGAGCCCGGTGAGGAAGACGAGTCCAAAAAAGTCCTTAAGCTCCTTGACGTCCAAATCCTTCCACGCGTTGATCCTGGACTGAGCCGTTGGTGGTACCGCTGCTATGCTCCGCGCTGCGTACAAATTGGTCTGCGTCACCATCACAGTCAGTAACTCGTCTGTGAGGAACAGTTCTAAAAAGTCAGAAGGCTCTACAGACTGCAGGGCCAGTGCCTGGCCGCGAGGACCTGATGTTCCAGTGAACGGAAAGGACTGGGGCTGCCAACCACTGGCATCCAGGTGACGCCACTCTGGCTCAACACGCTGTGGTTTGCCTCGACCTGAAAAAATATAAATATATAATTACTTACAATAAACATCAGCACTAGAGGTAAACAAATAAAAAAAAACGTCTTTTTTTTTCTTCCGTGGGCCACAAGGCGGCGCCGCAGATGGCCCGCGGGCCGCTAATTGGGGAACCCTATTCTAGTACATACACAATACATACTTTGTGAATTGGAGAGGGAAATCTAGTGCTCTCTAGAGCTGTTGCCCCCACAACCAGACTACAGATAAGCGGTTGTATATGTACTTGCATATCACACACACACACAATGTCCATCCATCTTCAACCGCTTATCCGTAGTCTGGTTGCGGGGGCAACAGCTCTAGAGAGCTCTATATTTCCCTCTCCAATTCACAATGTATGTATTATATATGTACTTGCATATCACACACACACACAATGTCCATCCATCTTCAACCGCTTATCCGTAGTCTGGTTGTGGGGGCAACAGAGCTCTAGAGCTGTTTACGAGGCGGCTAGAGCCATGTTGTTTGCCTGAAATCCCTTGCACTGTAAGTCGCCATCTTTCTAGATCCGTTTGGGCCCAGCTGAGCCATTGGCTGGCCCAGACAACGAGGCGGGACTTCCCCCCTTCTTCTTTGTTGGTTTTTATTTTGACTCGAGTGGGTGGGGGATTCCGTTCATAGACTGTAATGGTAGCCACGCCCCTCAGAACATACGCGACTTTATGGTAATCTTTTTAATAAATGGGACCATCATTTTCCAAAAAGAATATTATGACATTATAAATGAGACTTTAAACTAGTGACTGGAAGCAGAAAGTATTCATGACCATGTTTATTAAGGTAATACAGTCTAGGTGAAGTTGGGCCCAAATACATGGATCTCTATGGAGCTATGGGTTTGTTTTAGCCCAATGACAGGCCACTATATGAATTTTCAGGAAATCCCGATATCCTTAGTGGCTTCACAAAATATCTGTCTGACTGCCCCCCTGGTTCACGCCCACCGGTTTTATACCTGAGGGTTGGGACCGGGGGCATCGCCCTGAGTGACAGCTCCACAAACCAATAAATTAGCTTGTGAGTTTATGTTTTGTTCTGTGCTCCAGCGCCACCAAGTGTCTCAGACCCATATGACTCTCTTCTTCGAGTCACTTATACAACTGAGGTTACTGAAGTAACCCGAAGTTACTTTTTACCAGTGAAACAGTGCATGTTGTTCTCTATCGTATCCAGACTGTCTCTCCACCCAACATATTTCATATGTATGGGGAATGTCCCCACCTCACTTGTGACGTGGATATCTCTATAAGACACACCAGTTGTACTGGCACGCAAGGCCCAGGTGTGCGTGATTACACTGATTATTTTGATCTCCACCGAGCAGTCCAAGACGTGGTCTCCTCGACGGAAGTGCAGAGCAAGTTATCAACAATAACTGCATTTTTTAGACTTTTTGAAAAGCAACTACTCACGAGTTCTGGCAGCCGGATTAATCCACTGCAGGAGGCAGGTTAGAGAGCTGGCGTGGATCGCTCCTCTCTGGATTGCTGTCACACAGCTCGTTTGTAGGTATAGAACAAACAAAAACAGGGTAACCGGCCAAAACACTGTTACAGGCGTATTGCTGACATAGTGTTGGTTTACGCGTCCTGTGGTGTAGCCTGTCTGTCGACCTGTGGGCAGGGACACAGGCAGGACCATTGGCTCTGTAATCCTGTAAAGCAGCGGAATAATCACACTATAGATAGATAGATAGATAGATTTCTTTATTTTTGTGTCATGCACCAAAGGCGCCCAGGGGCCTATATCACGAAACTTGGATTAGAGATTAAGCCAGGCTTTAACACATATCCTGGTTTAATATATCCTGGATCAGTGCTTAACCGGTTTCATGAAAGCTGGTTAACTTAACCAGTTAACCTGGATATGTTGAGGCTTGATTCGGTTTCATGAAAGGGATGCTACATAAGTTACCATGGGAATTTATGCTTTGGACTGAGCAGGCTAACAGCCAGGTTTAACCTAATCCTGATGTCTTTACTGTTCATTAAGCAGTCAAACTGATCACAAACCAATGATGTTTTCCAGATTTATTCAATTATTATGGGTTTATGTTGCCTTATTTGTATCGGTCTGCATTAAAGGACTAATTTAAGCACTATATAAAATCAAATAACCAAAATATATAGGCTGCACAACATCATGACAGCTTGTGAGCTTGTAGATCAGCTGCTTTTGGTGAATGTTCCCCATGAATAGGTTTGCTGTCGTGCAAGTGCACGGTTAAGAAGAATTATTATTATTTATTTATTTTTGTAAAAGTGAAAACCACTAAATATTACCATTACTCATTGTTTTACAACATATTGCCATTATAACGTTTCACCCATAGTCCTACATACTTACACCTAGAAACCCCATTCAAACCTATTTAGGTTCATCCTACGGTGGACATGTGTGCCAAAGGAATCTTTGAAATGTTTCATAGTTTTAGAAATATAGTGCTTTCAAATTTGAGACATTTATAGGCTCAAATTATGATGGAATAATACATTCAGAAAAATCGGTATTGCCATGCCATGCAATCGTGACACTACAGTGCATGCAGACAGATAGACAGACAGACAGACTAAATGTAATGAAACATTTCATGGTGCACAATACAGTAGATTAGTAGGATATAATTCCATACCGTAGCCTACCGAATCCGGAGCGCACTTGCCTATTAGTTTGGCGTTGGCACAAATGAGCTCAGTGCGCTATTTCGAGAAAGTGCCCTTAAAGTTTAAGCTCGTTTGGAACTATAGCTCACCCTCCACAACTCGGGGCTATAGGTTCACTGAATTATATATTTATGGACTTCGACTATAGGCCTATATATAATATGCTTTACAATTTACGCGTTCAATCTGTCGGCAATATTTTGCCACGCTCTCTCCCTCGCCTTGTTAATGGCGCTTGTATTTCCATTATTATTATTTCCTTGGCTAGTTGGCTTCCTCGTAGTATATCATAAGATTTTCTTGCTCCTCATCGGTGAAAGCAGCAGCTCTCCCTGCAGATTTGCTCGCCTCGCTCATGATTGGTCTCGTTCAAGAAATCTATGATCGGCATCATGGCTTTTCAAGGAATGCGTGCACGCGCTTGTAAGCGAGGCTTGCTGAGCCCGGCTCGCCAAATCCGCCAATTCTGAGCCTCGCTTGGCTTTAGTGGAACGGAATAAACCAGGCTGTAAATATCAGGATTTAAAAAGCCTCGCTTTGGCCTATATCCTGGATTAGTTAATCCAAGATTCGTGAAATAGGCCCCTGCCCACATGGATTTACAGGACACACCATAACATTGCTTCAATATTGCATTGTGTACAATAAACAGATTTGTTTTCTTCTTTTTTTTCTTTTTTTTTTAACACAAACAAAACATTCTGTCTTATTTCCCACGCCCTGCATAAAAAGTCTGCCAAAGCAAAAATACCTTTCCTAAAACAAAATTCCAGTTTTTCATAGTCCTCCAACCAGAAAAAGTCTTAATTCTTCATATAATGGGCAGTAAAACAAAAAATGAATTTCATTTTCAATTTCTTTTAAATCACACACTAGACAGACTCTGTCCTCCTCAGGAGTACCAATAAATCTACCCATTTCTAAAGCTAATGGTAAGGTCCCAGAATGCAGCTGCGCACAAAAAGATCTCTGACTTTTGGATATATTTTGTGTAACATAAGGATCAGGGCCATAATTATTTTTAATAAGACAATATGTTCTTAGTTTTGGTTTATACCATAATTCAACGGCCCAACTTTCCTTATACCCAAGGAACATACAGTTCTGTATTTCATGAATATTACAGCGTAGTCTATTTAAATAAATAAATGATGAATTATTCTTAAAGAATAAAGACTTTACTTCATTTGCCCAGGGGTAACCATTAGAAATGTCCCAGTTAAAAACATTTTTGGTCAGTCTGTCATCGGACATATTAACAAGTCTATTCCAAAGTCTCAACATCTCACCTTTGTGTCTGATATTTGCGGGCATCCATCCCATATCGCCGCTAATAGCCAAGATAGGCGTGAGCTTATGAACTCCAAGAAATGACCGTATGGCTCTATTTTGAATTGTGTTACAACTTTCATTGTTCGGAAAACCCCATACACCGGAGGCATAATCCGAAACAGGGCATACACAAGACTGATATAATTGTGTATATGTATAATATCCTAAATCCTTACAGGCTTTCACCTTATTCAGTACTGAGCCCAGGGCTCTACCAGCTGAATCAGAAAGAACCTGAGTGCCTTCCTTGAAGTTCATATGCTCATCTAAAGTGAGACCAAGATATCTGTATGTCTTTGTGTATGTTAATACAGTCCTCCCACACATAAATGTAAATGGACTCCTTTCTACAGATGGTTTCCTAAAGTGAACAATTTGTGTTTTGTCAATGTTTACCACCAGCCTCCACCTCAAACACCAATCAGCAACAATATTGAGCATATTTTGCAGCTCCTTTTAACAATTGGCAAGTAAAACTATATCGTCTGCATACAAAAGTATGCCTACAATCATATCCGCTACTTCCACCCCCAATTTAGAGTTTCTAATCTCAATTGCAAGATCATTAACGTACATGGAGAACGACGTTGGTGACAAGACATCTCCTTGTTTCACACCAAAGTGTGTAGGAAACCATCCTGTTCTGAAGTCATTTACCTGAACACAAGCAATGGGGGCCCGATACAGGGCCTTAATGGCGGCATAGAACTTCCCATTTACCCCTGATGTTAATAATCTGTATTCAAGGAGCTCCCTATTTACCCAGTCAAAGGCATTTTGAAAATCAATGAAATATGCATATGTAGATTTCTTTTCTTGAAGTCTCGCTCTAACAATGGTAGTGACTGAGTAAATATGGTCAATACAAGATCTTACTTTCCGGAAACCGTTCTGTTTGTCAACAAGAAATCCTGACCGTTCAAAAGGATCTGTAAGTCTATTATTTAGGAGTGACGAGTATAATTTGTATACATTACTAATTAGACTTATGCCTCGATAGCTAAGTGGAAGTTTAGGGTCATTTTTTGAGGACTTTGGAATAGGCTTTATGATAGTCACTGCGAAGGAACAATACCACTATCGAAACAGGTTTGAAACAAATTAAACAAAATTTCTAACAATTTAGGTGATGTGGTGTAATTTGTAAGACACAGACCAGCTAATGATGCCTGGACATCACTAAATGTCATGTGCACATACACGCATGCACATGGATAAGTCCTGGTAATAGTGAAACATGATCAGGGTTGGGCACAGAACAGAAAGGCAAGCCAAGACAAAGGCCCATGGGTAATAAATAACTGGGGTCATTGTTAGGGGTTGAGACCCAAGGCAGTGGTCAGATCGTGGGACATCCTGATAGGCCGAGAGCCATGTGAACACATGAACACACGATAGATATAATGCCAGACAAAGAAAGATCTGGGCCGGTTGTTCCCCAACTCTCTACCATGTAACTGGGCATGCTCCCCGACGGCATGAGGCCGTCGGACCTATATGCTGTTTGCTGTGCTGTCTACTCTGAAATAAACACCAAGGAACATCATCTCGTTGTCTGTCTGCCGTGCACATTTACTCTCCTGTATGGTATTTTAATATACAACAGATGGTGCCGAAACCCGACCTTCATGGTGTCTTTTTGTGCCAGTTAGGAGCAGAACCAGCGGTTTTTTATTCAGTCTAATTATTCAGTCTAATTCGAAAACGGGGAGTTTTTGTGGACGGCGACGTAGAATTTCCAGCGGACCCGACCGTGAGCTTGTCTACGCAGCGGGGATGATGACGACGACCACCGCGATGAGGAGTGTTGCGCAACGGGGACCGAGGCCGGCCGCCAGATGGGTGGACGGTGGAGCGGCCTGCGAGCGACAGCCAACATCACGCCGGCGTGAGGACAGCGGTCGCGGGCGGCGAGCGGGGAGATGCAGCACGGCGCGGCGGGGCTTTCCATCATCCATGGCCGATTGACCGACCTAAGCTGAGTGCCTTCGTGGACCTGATCAAGGGGTCTGTGATGAAGACGTTCCAGCCTTTCCTTTTCTCTTCACGAGTGTTCCCAGCTCTGTTGTTTCAGAGTTGGGAGGGGGGAGAGAAGAGATGATGACGACGACAGCGGCAGACAGCAGTGAACTTTTTCTCAACTTGTCCTGTCCAGCTGAACGGACATTTCAAGGCAACTAGAAAGAGCGGCATACAGAAGAAGTTTCCTTTGTCATATCAGAGGCGAAGAGGGACAATTCCTTCACTCTGATTACAAATTGTGCGTTGCGTTTGTTTTCAACATGAATTAATAGGCCTCATGTTGGTATGTTTGCCGTATAATTAGATAAATTGAGTCATAAGTAGCCTAATTATGAGTCAATGAGGTATTTTCCTAAAGATATCAAGAGATATGTGTTATTATAGTTAAACTCTGGCGTTCAATGTTATTTCTTTTTATCTTTTATGAAATCACCACGGGTGGTTAATGGAATCACCGCGGGTGGTTATGGTCAGGATGAGTCCGAGGAAGTGACTCAGGGTATTCTGATATTGTGTCTATTTACTATGTACTGGCATTGGAATAGCAGAGTTTAGTAGTAAAACATGTAGGTTATTGCGTATCAAAAAGTGCTCTTGTAACAATGGAGCTGCGAGCGGCATGTCTTGTTTAAATGTCAGTTAACTGTACTAATCATTGCCATTATTCATTGTTTGAGATTATTTATTTGTCAGAATAGTGATTAAATTACGAGGCAATTGGCAGCCGAAAGTTTACAGTGTTTAAAGAGAGTTTGATTTTACTCTTTGTGGTTCTCTAGGGCTTAAAATGCGATTTCCTTGTTTTTCTTTGTTTGTGCGCATAGATGACGTACGAGTTGAGAGTGGTCTTTGCTTTGTTGAAAGTGAAGTGAGATATTGGTTTTCATGTGGATCTCGAGAAGAGAGGTCCATGTGATATGGTTCATTGTCCTGTAACATTTTTAGCCATAAGAGTTTGAAGTAACACGAAGAGAATTCTCCACTGATCCAAAATTGTATATCTACCCACTGTAATGAAAATAATTTATGACAAGTAATCTTGAATGTCTGTTTGAAAACCATGTTGGGGAACTTCGTATACTGTAATGCTGTTATTTGTGGTGTCTTGAATGTGTCCAGCTGAGGGTCAAGGGGGGTATAAGCAACAGTTATATGAATATGGACTATACATTTTGTATTCAACAGACAAAGTCTGTTGAAAGGGGGGAATGTGGTGTAATTTGTAAGACACAGACCAGCTAATGATGCCTGGACATCACTAAATGTCATGTGCACATACACGCATGCACATGGATAAGTCCTGGTAATAGTGAAACATGATCAGGGTTGGGCACAGAACAGAAAGGCAAGCCAAGACAAAGGCCCATGGGTAATAAATAACTGGGGTCATTGTTAGGGGTTGAGACCCAAGGCAGTGGTCAGATCGTGGGACATCCTGATAGGCCGAGAGCCATGTGAACACATGAACACACGATAGATATAATGCCAGACAAAGAAAGATCTGGGCCGGTTGTTCCCCAACTCTCTACCATGTAACTGGGCATGCTCCCCGACGGCATGAGGCCGTCGGACCTACGCTGTATGCTGTGCTGTGTACTCTGAAATAAACATCAAGAAACATCATCTCGTTGTCTGTCTGCCGTGCACATTTACTCTCCTGTATGGTATTTTAATATACAACAGTGATTTCAGTACCTCATATGAAATGTCATCAATCCCCGTAGCTTTTCTTAATTTACTTTTTTCAATCACTCTCTTTACTTCCTCAGTAGTGAAATTACCATTTAAATAAGGATTACAATTGTAAGTGTCTGCACTCATTTCACATTCCATTAACTTTTTTAAACTGCTAACTTCTTTCAAGAAAGCCTCATCAAATAAAGAGTGATTACACCCGGAAAACAAATCTGTGAAATCCTTCTCCCATTTTTCTAATACTATTCCTACATCAGAGCAGCATTCCCCACTCTCCAATGTTACAACCATAGGAATCTCTCTTTTCTTAATGGGACCCAATGTATTAATTTCCTTCCAAAATTTCTGGGGGTTATGAGTCTGCAGTTGCTCAATATGTAACGACATTCCTCTGTTAAACTTACGCTTCACTGCACGTAACCTTTTATCAAATACCCCTTGACTATCTTTAAATCTCTTTCTCAAATCTACTCTTAGTGTCTTATTTACACATTTTAGGAATTTCTTCTCTGCATCTCTTAAATGGTCCCATAACCTTTGTAGCTCTTGGTTCCAATAAGGTTTACGTATTCTTTTTGAACCTTTTTTAATATGGTTTTTACCACATTTATCCATTTCTGTATATAAACACTCACAAAATGTATCGTAGCAAGCATCCATATGGGTTTGGTTATTTGGTTTTAACTTCAACTGGTCATTAAGCTCCAATAAGATATTATTACATGTGTTAGATGACAAAAAACCTTCAGGGAAACTTCTTATTTTCTTCTTATTATTTATTATATCTTAAATTATTTTGATTACTGGGTACTTTCACTTCTTTACTAAATGTTGTCCTAGTCTGAAATGATAACATCAATATTGAGTGATCAGGCACTTTACATCTGTCTCCTAGTAAAGAGATACCCTCTGGCCCCAAACTCTCCAATAACTAATTTGGGGTCAAAACAATAAATGTATTACAATTGTTTAACCCATCGTGGGGAACAATCATATAGTCTACTACAGCTCTGCCTCTAGTGGAGACCGAGGTAAAGTTATCAGTACCTGATGTTCTCCCATTTACTACACAGCATTTTGCATCTCTCAAGAATTCAATTAAAACCTCTCCATATTTATTAATCGAAGTGTCTAGATTATTTCTTTGTGGTACATTATCAACGTCTGGAATGTAGTCATTAAGATTGCCAATACGTCCGTTATAATCCCCACACAGGTACAAATCATCTACATCTGATAAACTATATATATATGAGCCAGTAAATGGCAAAAAAATATATGAGAAGAAATAGTTCTTGTAGATCCCTCAGGCGGAAAAATAACAGGTAAAAATAACAAAACAATTCATAGACAACCTATTCTTAAAACGCATTCCCAATATTCCCTCCACGGTTTTATCAATTATATTAACTTCATAACTTTCAAATATTGTATTCTTTACTAAAATACCAACTCCCCCTGATCCTTTAACAGCTCTCCTATGCATTTTACGATTTTGCCCAAACCAAGTGTAGCCTGTCAGTTCTATATCTTGGTGACACGTCAAATGGGTCTCATTTAGAGAGATGTCAGGGTTAGTGTTTAGCAATATTTGTTTTCTAAGCTCACAGTTCCCGGTTGTCCAGCCATGTACGTTCCAGTGCACTAATGTACAGTTTTCAAGTTTTGTGGGTTGGGTATTTACCGAACAAGGCACTGAAACATCTCTTCTCTGTCGCCCCCGGGCCCGACCGCGTGCCCGCCCCCGTCCCCATGGGCTTCGTGGTCGTGCGCCCTGGAGGGCGTATCTGTCCCTGTCCTCGTCTTCCGGATTGTAGTTTCTCTGTCCTCGTCCATCTCGACCACGGCGGGGGCTCCGTGCGTCGTCATCATGCTCACGGGGGTGGGTATGGGGGGGTCTGTCACTCTCCCCCTCCTCTAGACCCTGAGTATCTCTCCTCTGAACCTGTCCCTCTCGACCCCGGCGGGGGCTCTGTGCGTCGGCAACACGCTCACGGAGGTGAGTATGGGGAGGTTTGTCCCTCTCCCCCTCCTCCGGAATATCTCTTCTCCGTCCGTATCCACCTCGACCCCGACGGGGGCTCCGTTCATCCCGGGGATGTGTGCGTCGGTCCCTTTCCTCCTCCTCACGTCTTCTGAGGCGCCCACTGCCCGTGAAGAAGTAGTCCTAAAGTTTATCTCCATGAGCCTCTCCGTATGTGACTTCGCATTATTAATGAAAACCCGTTGGTAGTCTTCATTATCTCCTAGGCTCCGCTTGAGACCCATCTCAATCATCTGTTCAATTGTAAAGACTTTTGAAAAGCTAATCTATAATCAACTATCACACTACCTTAACATGAACAATATCTTATCACCCTATCAATCTGGATTTAGGTCAAATTATTCCACAACTACTGCTTTAATGAAACTTACAAGCGATATTACATCAGCATCCGCAAATAAAAAAATAACTGGAGCAATTTTCATTGACCTTTCCAAGGCTTTTGATTTGGTAGACCACTACCTCCTTTTAGACAAATTGTACTCTGTTGGTTTATCTCGTAATGCCTTGCTATGGTTCAATTCATATCTTCATAATAGAAAGCAATGTGTCGTTATACAAGGTTGTAAATCGGATTTGACAGTTTAGGAACGAGGCGTGCCTCAAGGTTCATCCCTTGGACCACTTCTATTCACTATATTTATCAATGATCTGCCTTCAATCTGTTCCGCATGTAATGTTCAACTCTATGCCGATGATACGGTACTATACACCTCCAAAACCACTATACCAGAGATTGAATCAGCCCTACAATCAGACTTTAACACTTTACAAAACTGGCTAGCAGCCAACAAACTACAACTCAACAAAAACAAATCTTTCACAATGATCTTTGGAACACGTCAAAATATTAAATCTAAATCTTTAAATCACTCCTGTTCTATTACCAGCCTGGATGGTACTCCATTGCAAGGAGTTGAACATACAAAATATTTGGGCATGTGGCTTGACACTGAACTCTCATTTAAATGTCACATTGACCACATTATAAGAAAAGCTAATTTCAGCATTGGAGTACTCTATCGATCTAGAAACTGCTTCTCATTCTCTGTCAGAAAAAGACTAGTTCTACAACTTATCTTACCCATATTTGATTATTCTGAAAAACAAAAAAACAACAACACATGAATATCAATATGTGACTGAGAGACAGCAGTGTAAATTGCATGTAGGGTAAATTGTGCCCTCACTTCTCAAGCACATTACTATACTCCCCGTTTTTTGAGCATGTTTAAACAGTTAAATGTGTATTTATTTAATATAACATAATAAAATAATAGTGTATATAGGTATTAAATGAAATGGAAACAGCAGGGGTTTCTCTGGGGCTGCGTGGGGCACATATGCCCACAGAGGATGGCCATGACCAGTGGGTGACCTGTGGGTTCCCTGGTCATGCGATAGCAGCTCATGAAGATCCTGACTCCTGTATGAATTTCTTCATCTTGCCAGTTGAGGCTAGGAGGCTATGAATGAAGGAATCCGACGGCCATATAACACACTATACAGGGGTATTGCTGGCGTGGCGCCAGTTTACGCTCTTGTGGTGTAGCCTGTCTGTCGATCTGAGTGCAGTGACACAGACAGGACCAGTGGCCCGGTAAGCCTTAAAGGCAGTGGAATAAAACGCACTATACGGGTGTATTATTGGCATGGTGTCAATTCACGCATCCGTGCTGCATATTCTGTGGGCTGGAGTGGACCTGCGAGTGCGCAGTGAATATAGTTGTGTATATTCGTACGTCTCTAAATTTTTTGATGAATTGAAAATGGTGGGCACTATTGTAAACAAGTGTAATGCTTTATGGTGTCGTCCACTCACTGTATTTGTATTGAGTTGTACTTGAAATGTACTGTAATTCTGCAAACTATTAGTTAATCAATCAGTCAAAACAACAGCCCGGCCAGGCTATAGCATTAAAACGCACTATACAGGCGTATTGTCGCTGGGGCAACTTCCGCATCTGTAGTGCCATGTTTTTGCTTCGCCTCGTGAGAGAGAGCTCACTTGAGTGTATTGCAGCTAAAGCCGTTCACGCACTCCGGTGTAGACTGCGTGGTAGAACCCGTGCGACGGGGGACGCCACGGAGCAAGCTCATCCTCCGAACCGTGGGTTCTGTCATAGACAGGATGAGCGTATGGCTGCCGTGGCAGCCAGCTTCCGCGTTCAGGTGTAGTAGCACACTATATGGCATATTGCTGACTGTGTCAGTTGACGTGACCGTGGTGTAGTGCCGTCTGTGGAACTTGGTTCAGTTACACAGACAGGACGTGCTGAGTCTGCCAGGAGCAAGCCCTGAAATCACAGCCATTTGCACACTACTGTATATACAGCGTATTGCTGACAGTGTCAGCTCACGTGTCCGTGATGTAGTTTCGCCAATTTCGGCAACTCGAGTGTGCCACGGCTGTCGGGCGGAATACTCTGTACGGTGTATCACGGCAAGGCCGTTCACGCACCTATAGGTGTAAACTTGCATGGTATAATCCAGTTACTGGTTCGAAACCACAAAGTAAGCTCCTTCTCGTCCTGAGAATGCACTATGGCTATCTAGGCGCAGCTAGCTAACACAGGGCTATTCTGTCACTGCTTCAGCACCGGCTTATATACGGCGCTTATGTGACCATGAGGACCTTATTGAGGAGCTGCAGCGACTGGCTTTCAGGCTCCCCAGGCAGCGGCAGCAGGCAATGCTATTGATGCCCTTTGGTGAGGCCCCAGGCCAAGCTGCGATAGGAGGACAAGCTCCCCCACGCTGTCTATTGAGCCGTCGGCCATGTTTGGCCAAAAGGCCAGTGCTTTGCTACAGCATCCTAAGGAGGCTGTGGAGGTGCACAGGAGGTGCAGGAATGCTCCGGCAAGGCCATGAGTAGCTTGCCTCGGTCGCCCCTCAGGCTGTGCAACCCCAGTCAGGCTTGGCAGCTCCAGGGACCTACGGGTCCGGTTACAGGCCCGGTATGGCTAAAATGTGCTCGGCGGGCTAAGCCCATCCCTCAGTCCTGATAGTTAAGGCCCCAGACCCCACCCGCTGTCTCTTGGGACAGCGGTTGTCCTGGAAGACAATTCAGGTGGACCCCTGGGTGGGTTCCACTATGTCTTCGGGGGGTGGTGTGCTGCTTACAGCACTCCTGGCAAGGAAGGGCTGAGGGTCTTGCAGGCCATCCTCCAAGGTGACTGGCCATGCTTGACCGGGGATGTTTATTCTCAGATCCCGGGTCTGACGCACTGACCGGCCTGTCTTAGATGACAGAACCTTCGACTCCCGTGTCCTCCCATTCGGCATATGTCTAGCCCCCCGATTGGACGCAGTCCTTGGCGGGAGGGCCTTTGCATCCTAAATTGGATAACTGAATGGTGTGTGCTCGCTCAGAGGTGCAGTGCCACAATAACGTGGCCAGGCACCTGCAGCACTTTGGGCACCTAGGCCGGCACCTCGACAAGAGGCCTTGCAGGCGTCAACTCTCACAGTCCGCAGTGCTACTCGGCATGTGTTAGAGGGCAAAGCAGGGACTCGGCCCCTTGCTCTAGTGAGTCGGGCCACCCTCAGGTTGTGCCTCTGCCCCTTAGGGCTGAGGGCAATCATGGTGCACTTTGTGCCTCCGGCTCTTCTGAACATGCGGCCAGTGCATTATCTGTCATTCACAGTCATGCACTACGTGACAGCGTCAGTTTACACGTTCCATGTTGTTCCAGCAAATAATTCCGTCTGTTCACACAGCAGAATGTGACGAGACTGTCAGGGGTGAGCAGAACCACCATAAGGTTGTATTACGGCATTGCCGTTTAAACACCTGGGTGTAATTCTGTGTGTTGGAGACCGGTTGAGCTCCCTCCTCATCCAGAGGTAATCGTGTGGCTAGGCCAGGGATCTGGCAACATGGTGGGCCGCTGTCCCACACAAGGGCGACACAATAGTCAACCAGTTGGTCCTCATACCGTTCATCCCTCACACAATAGGCCAGCAGTCCCTCTTCGGGGAGTGGTACTGTCTGCCAATTAAGCCCGTGGAGACTTGGGCTGCAATGGCTTCTCACAGGACAGCATTCTTGCTGTTAGCAGTATCAGCCACAAGAATGTCCCTGTCAGTGAGGGGTGCTTCCGCTTCCTACATGGCAATGCTTAGCCGTTTGGCTGCCACCTGCTGGACGCAAATCCAACTTCTGACTGCCACGGTCTGTGGGGGCAATTTAGAGCACCACAGAAACGGATGTTGTGGGCGTCCATATTGTGTTAAATAAATAGCGTCAATGCTAGCGAGCTAAAATATAGCCATCCTTGCTCTAGAAAGCACCAATGTTTCCATCTAGACCACCGGATAATAAGCAAAGACCTCCGAACATCGCGCTAATTGACCAAGTCTGCCTGTATAATGGGAGGTGGACGGCAGCACGCATGCGCAATCCGGTCTAGGATCGCTAACGAAGGAAAGGCCGAGCCAAAATAATAATGAAAAAATTGTTCTCAGGGGTGCGGATTGATATCCATAATAAAGCAAATCTGACAGAGCATTCTGACACGAACGGAAGGTTATTACAGTCCTTATGGCGGAGCATTCCGCCAAAAGTAGGGATTGTGTTAAGTGTTGTCGCCATCAATCCCTGCATTTTGCCCTACGGCCTGATCGGAGTGTGAGCCAGTCAGTCTATTGATTTTCACCCTTCCCACCCTCCTAAGCAGGGTGGTGAAGCAGAGGGGCCTTCCTCAGTGTTCTTCTCAGGGCCTTAAATGGACCTAACTGTCTTAGGCCGATAGTCTCCAAAACTGGACTTCACTCATTGGCTTGTGAAACAATCCAGCAGGCATATAGGTGGGCAGGCAGACCAGCCCCAACAGGAACATGTGCACATTCCACACAGGGCCTCGCTGCCGCATGGGCTTACGGCGAGGTGCCCTCCAATCTGAGATATGTGGGACAGCCTCTTGATTTTATTTATTTATCATTTATCATTTATCAGATTCTACCATAATTATGTGGTATCAGTGTGGCAGCCAGCACCCTTCCCACTGGGTGTGTGCTTAGCTCCGCAGCATAAACGCGAGGGGAACTATGCACAAAAACGATCCACTTTTTACTTGTAAAACTGTGATGTGACATAAGGATCATTCCGGTTCGGAGAACAGGGCTTCAACAGTCAGCTAACCGAGTGTTCGGCAGGCTGACTTGAGCGGGAGCGCAGGCCCTGCAGACTGCAGTAACCTCGTTACAAAGAAAAGAAGAGCATTTCCTTGAACATACATAAATAATTCAAAATTAATTATGTGCTGGGTCGGAGCCCACTGGTGTTGTCTTTGGGGTTCTGGGACTGCTTCGCTTCCTCACGAGCTGTCTTACAGAGTTCCCTATACATATGAAATATGTTGGGTGGAGAGATAGTCTCGATACGATAGAGAACGTATGGTTACTTTGTAACCTATGTTCTCTGAGTGAAGAGACTATCTCTCCACCTCGATGTCGCTCAGAAGCGGTGTCGATCAAGTAAACCAGTGTAATCACGCACACCTGGGCCTTATATGCGTGCCAGTACAACTGGTGTGTCTTAAAGAGATATCACGTCACAAGTGAGGTGGGGACATTCCCCATAAATATGTTGGGTGGAGAACAGAGAACATAGGTTACAAAGTAACCATATGTTCCATCGTGGTACTTTTTTACCAGTGAAACAGTGCATTTTGTTCCATCGTGTTACTTTTTACCAGTGAAACAGTGCATGTTGTTCCATCGCATGAAGAAGAGAGAGAGGGAGGTGGGGGGGTCTATCATTTCAGTTTTAGTCCATTTTGTAAACACACTATACAGCTTATAGCCACCTTATCTCTCTCTCTCTTTCTCTCTTTCTCTCTCTCTCTCAGCTTCAGTACTATAGTAGACGGATAACAGCTTAAGTCCACACTAATTATCCATAATGTATAAATTATGGATAAGGGGTCAGGACAACTAGGCCTTTTCGTGGAGCGGTCAGAATACAATTTGGACTTAAACTGATATTCGTCTATAGTACTATTTGTTAAAACAGCTTCAATTATTTATCGTCCATTTATTTTTATTGTACATATATTTAGTTTTAGTTAATTGCAATAACCTTTGGTGTGTGTGCGTGCGTGCGCTCGTTCCTTTGTGCAGAACCATGAGTTTGTGGACGAGCGCTGCTACCAGAAGAGCTTCCTGGACAACAGCTCTCTGACTCGCGGCGGCTACGCCTCGTCCAGCCGAAGCCCCTCCCCCTGCAGCCAGGAGGGCGTGGCGGGAACCTGCTGCGGGACCAGAGACCACACCCCTCTGTCCAACACCAAGGGCGTGGCAGCCCCGCCTCCTCCCACGTACGTACAGCACCAACCGCTGCACCACCACCACCTGACGCATCGGCCCCCCATTCGGGAGTATGTGACTGTATACCTGTAGTATCTACTGTACCTCTAGTATGCAAGACAATGTCAGCCTTAAAATCAGAGACTTCACATTTGTGCTGTAGTTACAATTTTTTAAAGGACAAACCACCATCTCACTGTGTCTTAAATGTGTCCTTAAATGACTAAAAATTGTTAAAAGGTCATTAAAAGGTTGTCTGAATTTACACACTGCCAAGACAAATGACACATTTTCCAGCTCATTGTAACTTTGAACAACATTCTGGGTATGTAGCCTGGAAAATTTAATTTTCAAAGCATTTATTGACTGAAATGTGCACACACAGTCATTGTAGAGACAGGGCAACTGACTGACTGATGAGACATTGCTATGATGCAAACGGTAGTGTTCCAGCAGCTGAGCTCTTTTCTCAAAATTGGCAGTACAAAGTTTGCACCGCCAAGCCATCGCTAGCATGCTAAGCTGGCGGGAGGTTACTGCGGGACTCGGAGCCTTTACTATGGCTGAATCTACAAATGTACACATCAACAACTGAAACAATTTAATGAGTTTATGTTTATTTATTTGATATGGACATAACAATTGTATTGCTCATTGCACAGTTGTACAAATTGTACAACCAAATTGTACAACCATAGGTTTGCTCCCTTTACTGAGAAGGCAGACGTATGAGTTGTTACACCTGGGAACAATACAGTTACCACTTGTTGAGGCTTGTGTGGTTGCTCTGTAGAGCCTCATAGGCGGGTGGGGTTAGTGAGCAGACTCGGTCTCTCTGGGGGTCCTTCCTGGTTGTCCCCATGGGTAATTTTTCTCAATTCTATGCCCACGATGAGTGCTCAAAGGTGGGTACGGGTCTCTCCAGAGTTCTCCCTGGTGTTTTATGGATCATTTTTGGACTTCCCCATTTTGCCAAAATCTATACCCAGGATGAGTGCTCATAGGCGGGTAGCGGTTAGTGAGCAGACTCTGTCTCTCTGGAGGTATTATTTTCTCAATTTTATGCCCACTTGGAGTGCTCAAATGTGGGTGGGGGTCTCTCCAGAGCTCTCCCTGGTGCTTTATGGACCATTGTGGGTACCACGCAACCACGGCGATTTCTGAGGGTTTAACATTGTAAGTACAAATAAAAGCTGTGCAGTATTATGCACTTTCAAAGTTTTTAAAATGTTTATTATTTGTATTATTATTATGCCTATAATTATTATAATAATAATAATTATTATTTTAGGTCTATAATCAATTATTATTATACATAGTCTATGGATTATAAGTAGGCCTACACATAAAAGTAAAGTTGTAAAGCACAACCACAATTTAATTTATTTCTGACCATAGTCAACCACATCACTTGATGTCACTTGGTGACTGAGCGCTGCGGGCGCCCCTCCGCTCCCCCAAGGCTCAGGAGGGAGGGGGCTGTTTGACTGTGTTACTGTTACTGTGCGCTGGCAGGAGCATGTCTCAACCAACGGGAGAACGGAGTGGCACTTAGTATCGATACTCTGGAAAAGTCACATCGAACTGTTTTCATTTTTCAGAATCGATATTTATCGATATATCGATATATATCTAACACTAGTGGGTAGGGGTCTCTCTGGTAGTTTATGGGTCATTTCTGAACATTATCATCATCATGAACTAGCTGTAGTTAATAGTTTGTTAATGGTTATTTGCACCCCAAAGTAAAGTGACAACATTTGTATCATGAACTAGCTGTAGTTAATAGTTAGTTAATGGTTATTTGCACCCCAAAGTAAAGTGACAACATTTGTATCATGAACTAGCTGTAGTTAATAGTTAGTTCATGGATATTTTCACCCCAAAGTAAAGTGACAAAATTTTCATCATGAACTAACTGTAGTTAATGATTATTTGCACCCCAAAGTAAAGTGACAGCATTTTCATCATGAACTAATCATGAACTAGCTGTAGTTAATAGTTAGTTAATGGATATTTGCACCCCAAAGTAAAGTGACATTTTTATCATGAACTAGCTGTAGTTAGTTAGTTAATGGTTATTTGCACCCCAAAGTAAAGTGACACCATTTCCATCATTACCTAATCATGAACTGGCTGTAGTTAATTAATAGTTAGTTCATGGGTATTTGCACCCCAAAGTAAAGAGTCAACATTTCTATCATGACCTAATCATGAACTAGCTGTAGTTAATAGTTAGTTAATGGATATGTGCACCCCAAAGTAAAGCGACAATATTTCCATCCTGAACTAGCTGTAGTTAATAGTTGGTTAATAGTTATTTACACCCCAAAGTAAAGTGACAACATTTTCATCATGAACTAATCATGAACTAGCTGTAGTTAATAGTTAGTTAATGGATATTTCACCCCAAAGTAAAGTGACAACCTTTTTGCACCCCAAAGTAAAGTGACAACCTTTTTATCATGAACTAGCTGCAGTTAATAGTTAGTTAATGGATATTTGTACCCCAAAGTAAAGTGACAACATTTTCATCATTAACTAACTGTAGTTAATAGTTAGTTAATGGTTATTTGCACCCCAAAGTAAAGTGACAACATTTTAATCATTACCTAATCATGAACTGGCTGTAGTTAATAGTTAGTTCATGGATATTTGCACCCCAAAGTAAAGTGAAATTTTCATCATGAACTAATCACGAACTCACTGAACTCACCCCTGATCTCTGCCTGGGGGGCAAGAACACAAGGCCGACCTGAGAGGTCATCAGTATTACAGAGTACTATCGAAAACACAGGAAGAGAGGGAGCAGAGGAGGCCCAGCGGGCCGATACTTGCCACCCGGGACAACAGCGGGTAAGCCAGATCCAGCCCTGGCGCAGATGCCAATGTACTGGCACCCACACATCTGGCCCACCTGCTGCCCACCCGACCAGGCTATCCCTTTAGCAAGGCCTTTAACAAAGCCAGTAACAGTACTTATCAAAATCAGCAACACAAGTATTCCTCTCAACTATAAAACTAATGCTCAACCAATATGGTTTGACACAACTATAAAACCTGGCTCTTAAAATATATTTAAAAAAAGTCCTTTAACAAGGCCAACCAGAGGTGTTTTCAACTACAGTGCTTTTCACATCAGTGACACTAACTATTATTCTTAAATTATGTAACAAACTAGGGCATTACTAATTACAAAATAAAGATTACTTTGTATCCATAATTTGGCTTACTGCCAGTGTGCCGCACACATTTGGCATAAATTCACAATAAAACAAAGAACAATTACATCTTGTATACAGCAAGAAGCCTATTGGTCTTTTTTATATCCGCTATAGTGCTGATGTGTCCCTAGTTACGGACTAGTAATAGAGAATACAGGTAGTAGTAATCAATAGTGTGTATGTCAATAAATGGAAGTATCAAAAGCACAGCTAGTGTTTTTAAGAGCTAGTGATGCATATCAATAACAGAAAGTGTTACATGGCCACTTACTACCAAATAGATAGCAGTAATATGAAAAATAACAAACAAAATGTAAAGCCGGCAAAAATATGAAAACCCTTAGTTCCCAAAGTTTGTTGTTGTTGTCGTTGAGGCTCTTTCATCTGAATTGTGAAATTGTTCGATTGGTCTTTTTCCTACCACACAAACCGTGAGGGAGGGGAATCAATGTTGCACCATCAGTGTCCAGACTTGGATCCGTTAGCTCGCCATCCAATATGCACTGGGAATTTATCTGGGGAATTGTTGGGTATGGAGACTGTGGAGCCTCACATTGACCTGAGTGGATGGGAAGGGAAGCGCTGTCCTCTTCTCCATGTGAGATGCTCCAGGGGATGAAGATGGGGATCACCCAATCATCCAAACTGACCTATGGTAGATCGGACAAGATCCAATAGCATGTTATTCACACACTGTGTAAAATGTTTTTAAATCCCCATGAATTAGTAAAAAGTAACACCTTTTTAACTTGCATTAATTAGCTTAATCGTGTTCTTTTTATAGTCATCATTTCAAATACATTGAAAACCATTCAAAATAATTCAAAGTACTTATTTTCTTTTACAATGTTTCAAATATTCACTATATTAAATGAACTGTTCCTTTTCCACAAAAATACTATGAAATACTCCTTTAGTATCACAATGACATGAGTTAAATTGCATACAGTGCACATTCAATAGCTTTACAGGGTGTTTTGTGCAGTAACTGAGGTATTTATGACTCAAATGTGCTTAGTATCTCTCCCTGGCTAGCATCAGGTGAGAGATGCACGCAGAAAAATGCATTCAATCACCATAACCCAAAAAACTCATGTACAGGAATGTACATGAGTTTCTCACAAACAATAAACCAATGGCAGGATTTATTGTGGCTAAACACCAGTTTAGCTTCAGTTTAGTTTAGCTGTTCTACATTGCATCACTCTGCAATGTCACCTGTCTGCTCAGTGATTTGCAACACTCACTCTCACACTGCTCTGCAAAGTTCAAAATAACACAATATACAAATCAGGAGTTGTCGAAAAACATTAAGAATGTGGATGATTTGAATTGGAAGATTATTTTTTAGTCTTACCAAGCAGATTGCAAAATATTGTTCATCTGTGTGGGTTTACAACAGCACGTATGAAGAACCAGCCATGTGTTCAATTGAACAGGAAAAGGAAGTTTTCCTACTTAAATACTGACAGGAAGTGGAATCACTGGTAGGCTGGACATAAACGCTTACAGGCTCACTGATTGGCCACTTAGGTTAGCAATCACAGAGCCAGGTAATTTTAACCGTTTGCAAAAACCTGTTCGACATCCTGTTTGTTTGTTTTTCCCTTTCATGTATATAGCTTGTTTAGCATTTTAATCAAACTTGTAGAGCAACATTTTAGATATATTTATATAACTTAAATGCATTCATTCACTGTAAAAATTCACTGAAATCAACGTATGTATCCTATTAACTATCGTTTAATTCAGCCTACCCAGGCTTGAAAGCAGGCTGCCAATTTGCAAGTGTTAAAAACGATCTAAAATGCTTTTGAAATAACACACATTTAAGTTATATATAAATATAAAAAAATGTTGCTCCTGTTTAAGTATGTTTAATACAAAACAAGCTTTTTACATGAAAGAGAAAAAGATCTAAACAAACAGGGTGTCTAACAGGTTTAAAGGATTAAAATTACCTGGCTCTGTGATTGCCAACCTAAGTGGCCAATCAGTGAGCCTAATCAGTGAGCCTGTAAGCATTTGTGTCCAGCTTACCAGTGATTCTACTTCCTGTCAGTATTTAAGCAGGACAACTTCCTTTTCCTGTTTAATTTAACACATGGGTTCTTCATGTGCTGTTGTAAACAAACACAGAGAGACAATCTTTTGCAATCTGCTTGGTAAGACTAAAACATAATCTTCCAATTCAAATCGTCCACATTCTTAATGTTGTTAGCCAACTCCTGATTTGTGTATTTTGTCATTTTGAACTTTGCAGAGCAGTGTGAGAGTGAGTGTTGAAAATCACTGAGCAGCCAGGTGACATTGCAGACTCAGCATTCATGAAGTGGTGAGTGAGACAATGTAGAACAAAGATGGTTATCTTAAATGGTGTTTAGCCACAATAAATTCTGCAAATGATTTATTGTAAGTTCATGTTACATTTTGAAAGACAGTTTGTTACTGAAGGAATACAATATTCCTGTACATGAGGATGTTGGGTTATGTAGCGCTATATTGGATCACTCCAATATATGATAGTTCTGTCCGCAGGCGGAGCGTCGAGCGGACTTACCGATGATCCCGTGCTAACAGCCACGGGAAAATGACGTGTGAGTGAGGCACCGCCTCCCGAGGTTACTTTGCTCGCAAACGTCATTTCCCCTTCCTCTTTTCTTTCCTCGGCGACGTCGGTAAGTCGGTTGGTAAGGACTGAAGTATTTCCGTAAGAAGCGTATAACTCCCTCTGAGCAGAGCAGCCAGCTTGGCTCCTCTCTGAGTTGCCTTCTTTGTATCAGTGTGTTTGAGGCTAAAGCTAAAAACACCACCGTGCTACGGTGGCACGGGCCGGTCGCCCGTGCCGCGGCGTCAGGAGGTTGCCCTTGTTGGACTAGCTGTCTTTCGTTGTACTGTACTGTCTGTCTGTTTTGCCGGTCCCTACCCTCCCGGCTCTCACTTTCGGGAACGGACGCCTTCCCTATAGACGGTGCATAGACGGTGCATAGACGGTGCGCAGCGTGTCTCGCTAGCCCACTGGGCAGCTATAGTGACTCGTCTCCCAGGGGAAGAAGGAGACGCCACGCGTTCTCTGCTCCCCCCGTCTCGTTACTGTGACTCGCTCTCCGTGAGGAGCTGTGGCGATTTAAATCCGTCAGAATAGGCGGGTATTAAATCGACCGCTCACATGACGCAGTACACCAGGCACACAGCTGAGATCGAGAGCTCAGTTGGCTGCGGTGCTAATTCACATTGCAGTTGCACAAGCACTACACAAAGTATTGTTACTTGTTTTGTCCTGCATCTTGTCCCTCCGTATAAAGCCAAAGGCTAATACACGGTGTGTGATAAGGTCTTCCTATACTATATCATTAACACAAGTGTCTGTATATCATATGGCTTTTATCATGTGTGATAAAGCTTTGTACATTTGTAAGTTTCATGAGCAACTGGTTATTTGTATTCTGTCACCCCTGTAAAGCCCAAGGCTACTAAGTGGTGTGACACAGTTTCTCTATACTATACATTGCAACTAAGTGACTGTATATTATACTTATTTACACATATTATGAAGTTAACATGGAAACTGTACATTTAACTCTTTGTGTGCTGTCACCCATATGAGCCGAAGGCCAATATACGGCGTGTGATACAGCCTTGTATATTTATACATCGCACAGTTGTCTCTTGTTGGTATTCTATCACCCGTATGAGCTAAGTGCCAGTATACGGTGTGTGATATAGTTATATTGTATATACGTACATCATTACATGGGTCTGCGTATATAATGTTTTCTGTGCTGTCACCAGTATGAGCCAAGGGCCATTATACTGTGTGATACAGCCTTGTATATTTATACGTTGCACAGTTGACTCTTGTTGGTATTCTATCACCCGTATGAGCCCAGGCCGGGCCAGTATACGGTGTGTGATATAGCTATGCTGTATATTCTATATATACACAGGTCTGCGTATATGATGTTTTCTGTGCTGTCACCAGTATGAGCCAAGGGCCAATATACTGTGTAGTACAGCCTTGTATATTTATACGTTGCACAGTTGACTCCTGTTGGTATTCTATCACCCGTATGAGCCCAGGCCGGGCCAGTATACGGTGTGTGATATAGCTACGCTGTATATTCTATATATACACAGGTCTGCGTATATGATGTTTTCTGTGCTGTCACCAGTATGAGCCAAGGGCCAATATACTGTGTAGTACAGCCTTGTATATTTATACGTTGCACAGTTGACTCTTGTTGGTATTCTATCACCCGTATGAGCCAAGGGCCAGTATGCGGTGTGTGATATGGTTATACTATATATTCTATACGTACACGGGTGTCTGCGTATATAATATTTTCTGTGCTGTCACCAGTATGAGCCAAGGGCCAATATACGGTGTGATAAAGCTTTATGTATACATTTGTAAGTTCAATAGTAACTGTTCATCTGTATATTTATCTCTCTGTGCTGCCTGTCACCCATATGAGCTGAAGCTAGGCCAATATATGGTGTGTGATATAGCATATGTTGTATATTATATACGTTACAGGGTAACTGGGTATATAATATTCTCTGTCTTGTCACCCGTATAAGCCACGGGCTAACGTACGGTGTGATAAAGCTTTATACATTTGTGAGTTCAATAGTAACTGTTTATCTGTATATTTAACTCTTTCTGTGCTGTCACCCATATGAGCTAAAGCTAGGCCAATATATGGTGTGTGATATAGCATATATTGTATATTATAGACGTTATACAGGTAACCGGGTATATAAGGTCTTATCACCCGTATAAGCCACAGGCGAATGTACGGTGCGTGATACAGCTTTATGTGTTCCTGTGTTGCACAGCTGACAGGTGACTGTTGTTTGTAGACTATCACCCGTATAGGCCAGGGCCAATATACGGTGGTTGCTGAGGTTTATTTGCCAGTATATTGCACGTTACACAGTAACTATGTATTATACTTCTACCCTATTATGCATATACGCCAGGGGTCGATATACGGTGTTTGATGCAGCTTTAAATGCTATATATTTGACTTCTGTCACCTGTATAGGCCAATACATATAGATATACGGTGTGTGGTGAAGTCTGATGTGTATGTGTACGTTACATTACATCGGTGACGGTGTATATAATATAATTTTGGCCTGTCGCCCGTATAAGCCAAAGGCTGATATACGGCGTGTGATACAGCCTTATATATTTTTTTTTACGTTGCACAGTTTAAACTGCGGTTTGTATTCCATCACCCGTATGTCCCAACGGCCAAGGTACGGTGTGTGATGCCTTTTGCTACCAGTATATTAGTACACAAGTGACGGTGTATATTATACTTCTGTCCTATCGCCTGAATAAGTGCGATAAAGCTTTATATATAATATACTGTACATATTATATTTCTGTCCTGTCACCCGTATGAGCCGAAGGCTGATATACGACGTGTGATGCAGGTTTATACAGTCTGGCTTTGGCGATAGCCTTCGCTGCTTGTTAGCTTAGAGCTGGCCACAGCCCATCGGGCACTGTGTCTGCTTTGTTGCCTGGGTCTAGAGCATGCACACCCAGTGGTGGCAGGACTCTGGCCTGGGTCGGCCGTCGACCCACAAGGCTCCTTCCCTGGTGACAATCGCCTCCCCCATCTGGGACGGTGCAGCACCGGGATGGCCGCTTCCCACCTGTGAGTGTGGAAGGTTATGGGCAAGACCCCACCGGCGGTGGCAGTCTCCCTGCTGTGGGCACTCCGGCTGTCAGACGCCGTAGAGAAGTACGATGGTTGCTGGGACCTGCGACGAGTCGACAAGTCACCAGCTCCTGAACGGCACGTTAATGTCCTGGCCGCTGTGGCCCGCCTTAATGCAGCCATGCTGCTGGGCTCCTATGTTGCACACTTGGTCTTTACGTGTACAGGGGCATGGCGGCCAGCGGCCGCTGGAGTCCGCCATGGTCTGTCCAACATATCAATGTGCTGGAGCTCAGAGCTGTGTGCCTGGCGCTTCGGCATTTTCTTCTGCATCTGGAAGGCCGGCATGTGTTGGTGCGGTCAGACAACACCTCGGTTGTAGCCTACATCAACCATCAAGCTGGGTTGAGGTCCCGCCGTCTCCACGAGATGACGCGGGAGCTCTTAGTTTGGGCTCAGGCTCACTTCCCATCTCTTCGGGCCACGTATGTCCCGGGGGTCCAGAACTCTGCAGTGGACATGCTGTCCAGAGACGGACCGAGAGAGGGGGACTGGCGTCTCCACCCTCAGGTCGTGCAACAACTGTGGAACAGGTTTGGGAGGGCACAGGTGGACCTGTTTGCCTCCCAGGAAACCGCTCACTGCCCCAGTTGGTTCTCACTGGCAAATCCTCCAGGGCCTCTGGGCCTGGATGCCTTGGCTCACGACTGGCCGCTGACGCGGCTCTATGGCTTCCCTCCATTTCCCCTGATCCAGGCTGCGCTGGACAGAGTCGGGAGGGAGGGACATCGGTTGCTTCTGATAGCCCCACGCTGGCCGAGACGCCTTTGGTTCAGGGTGCTACTGTCTCTGGTCGCGGGGACACCGTGGCAGTTGCCTCAGAGGCCCGACCTGCTTTCGCAGGCTCAGGGAGCCCTGTGGCACCCCCGCCCCGATCGCCTCCAGCTATGGGCTTGGCCCCTGAGAGGCGCAGGTGGTCGGGTCTAGGTCTCCCAGAGGGAGTTCTACATACGTTGCAGAGTTCCAGAGCCCCGTCTACGGTTGCAACATACCAGGTTTGTTGGCACCGGTTCCGCACTTGGTGCCTGTGGTGCTGACCCGGAGCACTGTGATGTTCAGATTGTGCTACACTTTCTGCAGTCACTGCTGGACGAGGGCAGGGCGGCCAACACTCTAAAGGTGTATATGGCCGCTATCTCTACATGCCATTCTGAGGGCTTTGACGGACGGCTGGGTAACCATCCATTGCTGTCACGCTTTATGAAAGGAGTGAGGCGCCTCCGCCCAGTGAAGGCTCTTCAGGTCCCCACGTGGGACCTTGGCTTGGTGCTCTCAGCACTCGGGAAGCCTCCCTTCGAGCCCCTGGATACTGCCTCTCTTCAGCACCTTTCATGGAAGACTGCATTTCTCTTGGCAGTCACCTCTGCAAAGAGGGTTGGGGAGCTCCATGCGCTCTCGACAAGCGCAGAGTGTCTCCAGATGGGTCCCGGTAAATCGAGTATTACTTTGCGACCCAATTCTTCCTTTCTGCCGAAGGTTCTGTCTTTGGGACATGTGAATCGGCCTCTTCACCTGTCTGCCTATGTCCCTCCCTTGAGTGGGGAGGGCTCGGGTGAGGCTCCTCACGTCCTCTGCCCGGTGAGGGCTTTGGACGCCTACGTCGTGCGAACGAAGGCGGTCAGACTGACTGATCAGCTCTTCGTATGCTATGGTGATAGAGTCTTGGGCCAAGGGCTCTCAAAGCAAAGACTCTCACATTGGCTTGTTGATACAATTGCCTGTGCTTACCACTTGGCGGGGCAGGTTCTGCCGCCCGCGGTGGTGGCGCACTCGGTTCGGGGCATGGCTACTTCTTGGGCGCAGCTTAAGGGTGTCCCCCTTTCGGACATCTGTGCCTCAGCCAGCTGGACGTCGCCTAGTACCTTCACCAGGTTCTACCGCGTCAATGTGGTCCCTGAGAACCGGTTGGAACAAGCCGTTTTAGGGGTTGCCTCTGCTCCTTCGGAGACAGTGGGCCCCTCTCTGTGATTGAGCTGGGGCTGGCCGCTTCCACTGGGAGGGCCTGGCTCTTGTTCTCATTGATAGGTCTCCGACTGATCTGGTAGTGTACTATCATATATTGGAGTGATCCAATATAGCGCTACATAATGAAGGTTACGTAGGTAACCATGGTTATGTGAGCGATTGGATCACTCCAATTATAGTTGCGGAGATCTATCACGCCTCGGAAAGGGTACGAGGAAGGGGAAATGACGTGTGCGAGCAAAGTAACCTCGGGAGGCGGTGCCTCACTCACACGTCATTTTCCCGTGGCTGTTAGCACGGGATCATCGGTAAGTCCGCTCGACGCTCCGCCTGCGGACGGAACTATCATATATTGGAGTGATCCAATCGCTCACATAACCATGGTTACCTACGTAACCTTCGTTATAGTGACTGAAGGTACATTTTAAGGGTACATACTAAGCACGTTTGAGTCATAAATACCTCCTAGTTACTGCACACAACACCCTGTAAACCTTTTGAATGTGCACTTTATGCATTTTAACTCATTTCATTGTGATATTTAAAGGAGCATTTCATACTATTTTTATTTTTGTGGAAAAGGTGTTCATTGAATTTGTAACATTGTAAAAGAAAATAAATGTTTTGAATTATTTTGAATGGTTTTCAATGAATTTTAAATACATTATTACTATAATAAATAAACATGATTAAGCTAATTAATGCAAGTTAAAAAGGTGCTAATTCATGCTAATTCATGGGGTTTTGGATCTTGTCTGATCTATCATAGGTCAGGTCTTTTGATCCCATCCTCATCCCTTGGAGCATCTCACGTGGAGAAGAGGACAGTGCTTCCCTTCCCATCCATTGAGGAGCCAAGGTGCATGTGAGGCTCCACCGTCTCCATACCCAACGATTACCCAGATAGATTCCCAGTGCATACTGGGTGGCGAGATCCAAGTCTGGACCAATGTCACAATTCAGATTAAAGATCCCCAACGAGAACAAAAACAAACTTTGGGAACTAAGGGTTTTTACATTTTTTCCGTCTTTTCTTTTTGTATATTTTTCATATTACTGTATATTTTCTATGTCTATTTGGTAATAATAAGTGGCCATGTAACAATTACTATTCATTGTTGACTGTGTTATATTTTAAGAGCCAGGTATTTTCTTTTTCATAGTTGTGTCAAACCATATTGGATAAGCACTGATCTTAACAAGTACTTGAGTTTTATAGTTGAGATAAAAAAGTGTGCTGCTGATTTGGATAAGCACTGTTGTTGGCTTTGTTAAAGGCCTTGTTAAAGTTATATTTCATTTTCAAACAGCTGGTCGGGCGGGCAGCAGGTGGGCCAGATGTGTGGATGCTTCCTTGCTTTTGTTTTGTTGTTCTTTTGTATTTTACATTTGTATTTAGTATTACGATTTTATTTATTTTGTGGTTTTTATTTTTCTGTGTGGGGGGGAGGGTGTGTGTGTGTGTGGGGGGGGGGGGCTGTAAATAAAAAATGGCATTATTGAAGGTGGCTTGTAATTGTACATTTGGATTCAGATTGTATTGTTAGTATTGTATTGTTCTGCATTCACTATTATTTATATTGATGTGACTTTGTGTCCATATCTCCAGTTCATGATTAATTCATGATTAGTTAATCATGAGTTCATGATGCAAATGTTGTCACTTTACTTTGGGGTGCAAATAACCATTAACTAACTATTAACTACAGCTAGTTTATGATTAGGTAATGATATACATTTTGACACTTTACTCTGGGGTGCAAATAATCATTAACTTGTGGTGGACACTGAATGGGGACCTCACCTCAGATTGAGCACCATTGCACTGGATGGTAACGGGAGGATGCAGGAAGTGATATAGGGAAGTGATGTACCTGTGTATTGTTGTTTGTTGGAAGTAAAGTTCAGAGACTCACATTCTCCGTCTGCTCGTCTCATTCCTCAACTTCCACAGTGGTGACCCTGACGTTTGTAATTTAATTAATATGGATGGTGTTGCGCCGGCTCCCGCTGTGTATGCGGCGACAGTTAAACTGCCAGAGTTTTGGCAGCACGATCCAGGCCCGTGGTTCCAGCATATCGAGGCACAGTTTCACCTCAGCGGGATCACGGTAGATGAGACGAGATATTATCATGTTGTCGCGGTGTTGGATTCCACCACCAACCGCCGAATGATGGGACCAGCGGTCGGCAAATACGCGGCTATCAAAGATAAACTCTTGCAGTTGTTTCAGCTATCCGACGAAGAGCGTGCAGAGCGCCTACTGTCTCTGAATGGATTAGGAGACAGTAAACCCACGGAACTGATGGAGAATATGCTGGCACTGATCGGTACAGGTGACACTACATTCCTGTTCATCCAACTTTTCCTGCGGCAGCTTCCTACTCCAGTGTGCACGGCTTTGGCGACCTCGCCACTGGTGCGCACCAAGGATTATCGCGGGTTAGCAGAAGAGGCGGACCGAGTACTACTGGCGTCCCGCGACTCCCGACAATACGTGGCGGCAGCGGTGCCTCAGCCTGAACGTGAGAGGGATGGTAATAGTAGCGAACTGTGTGATTATCATCGCCGTTTTGGCAACAAGGCAAAGGGGTGCATTCAGCCATGCTCTTGGGTGGAGCAGGGAAACGCACGAGCCAGCGCTCATTAACAGCTGTGAGCGCTGGCGCCAGCAACAACAAGCTGTTGTTCATTGAGGACACGTTGTCGGGTAGGTGCCTGCTTGTGGATTCTGGCGCCCAGCTGAGTATCCTGCCTGCATCATCAGCGGATGCGTTAGGAGACGGAGAGGGGCCGCCGCTCAACGCTGCTAACGACACTCCTATTCGCACGTTTTGCACTAGGGATGTAACGGTGTGTTTTCATGGACGTAAGTTTTGCTGGGACTTTGTCATTGCCTCTGTGTCAGTGGCTATACTGGGTGCTGATTTTGTGTGTGCTCACAGGCTATTGGTGGACATTTCCAACTGTCGGCTGATTGACGCTGTTTCCTTTGCCACATATCCATGCACACTGGGGGGGCCAGGGCCGCTTGCCCTGACCAACTTGCTCGCCACGGGGCATGTGTACCAGCGCCTCCTCACTGAGTTCCCTGCCCTGACGGTGCCCACCTTCTCGGCTGCCGTCGCTAAGCATGGTGTGGAGCATTACATCCCCACTGTTGGGCCACCCGTTTTTGTACGAGCGCGCCATCTTGATGCTGCCAAGTTAGCAATAGCCAAGGAGGAGTTCTCTACAATGGAGCGGCTCGGGATTGTGCGCCGATCTAACAGCCCATGGACCTCTCCTCTGTACATGGTCCCCAAGGCAGATGGGAATTGTGGGAACCGTGTGGTGATTTCCGCCACTTGAATAACTTTACCACACATGACCGTTACCCAGTCCCACACATACAGGATTTTTCTGCCCACCTGGCGGGGGCATGTAATTTCTATTCACGTATTTGGATGACTCAACGAGCACGGGCTGATCGTGAATCCGGCTAAATGCCACTTCGGCCTGCTGGCTATAGACTTCCTCAGCCACCACGTTTCCCCCCCAGGCCCCCGAGGGGGCTGTGCCGTTGCCCACCAAGGTGGAGGCCATTGCTGTTTTACCACACGCTGCCCACCTCATGCATCCTTTGTACGAGGCGCTGAAGGGGAAGAAGGACAACGAGGATGTGGGCTGGTCCCCGGAGCGGGTCCAGGCATTTGAGGACACTAAGGTGGCCCTCGCCAAAGCTGCCGTGCTAGCACACCCGTCCCCTGCTGCTCCTATAGCCCTGACCACCGACGCTTCCGATTACGCAAGCTCTGGGAGAGGAAGTACAGCACGTTTGATAGGGAGCTGCTGGCCCTTTTCCTTGCTGTACGGCACTTCCGATTCCTGCTGGAGGGAA
This sequence comes from Protomyctophum bolini, assembly GCF_963924005.1. Classification (NCBI taxonomy): domain Eukaryota; kingdom Metazoa; phylum Chordata; class Actinopteri; order Myctophiformes; family Myctophidae; genus Protomyctophum; species Protomyctophum bolini. The sequence goes on from NC_137866.1 coordinate 51,028,764, forward strand.
GAGAGTTCACCGCGTTTGTGGACCATAAGCCCCTGACTTTTGCCATGGCCAAGACTACGGAGCCGTGGTCAGGGCGGCAGCAGCGCCAACTCTCTGCCATCTCAGAGTTCACGACGGACATTCAGCATGTGGCCGGTAAAGACAACCGGGTGGCGGATTGCCTCTCCCGGAGGCACATCAGTCCTGTGCACCTGGGCATCGATTATGTGGCACTGGCCGCTGACCAACTCACAGACTTGGAGCTCCAGGCGTTCAGGACGGCCGTGACGGGACTGCGGCTGGAGGATGTGGCGTTTCAGGACAGTGACGCTACACTCTTCTGTGACGTCTCCATGGGCCATCCCCGCCCCATGGTCCCAACTGGATGGCGCCGCCGCGTTTTCGACGCAATTCACTCCCTTTCACACCCAGGGGTGAGGGCGTCGGCTAAGCTGGTGGGGGCCAAGTTCGTCTGGCCGGGTCTCAGGAAGGACGTAAAAGGGTGGGCAGCATCCTGTGTGGCATGCCAGGCGGTTTGACCACGTCAACGTGGACCTGGTGGGCCCACTTCCCCCCTCCCAAGGGTTCACATATCTTCTCACCATGGTGGACAGGACCACCAGGTGGCCGGAGGCGGTTCCCCTGAAGGCTAGCACATCTGCAGAGGTGGCCCGTGTGTTCATCTCCGGGCCACGCTCAAAGACAGCAACTGGATCGACCGGTTTGCCATGGGTCATGTTGGGCCTGCGTTCGGCCCCCAAAGAAGACCTGCAGTCCTCGTCAGCCGAGCTGGTTTTTGGGCAGCCGCTGAGGGTCCCTGGGGAGTTCCTCGCTGAGCCTTCTGCCCCTTGGTCCGCTGCAGCTCATCATTCTGCCAGTCGGGACGCTGCAAGAGCTTTTGCCCCGGTTCCTGCACATCACTGCCTTCCCCGCTCCTACATCCCGAAGGACCTGATGGCGGCCCGGTATGTGTTCATCCGTCACGATGCCCACCGTTCTCCACTGCAGGCTCCTTATGACGTCCTCGAGGCGGGGGCCAAGTACTTTGTGGTAGACATGGGGGGCAATAAAGAGCAGATTTCATCGTCTTAAACCTGCTCATGTGATCCCAGACGAGCCGGTGGAGCTGACGCAGCCCCCACGCAGAGGTCGTCCACCAAAGTCTGTCCCTGTTCTTACATGCCCTTGTGGCAAGGCATATGTAGGTATGACTTCGCGTGAATTAAAAGCACGCATAGCTGAGCACCGTAGCACTATTCGGTGCAAGAATATTATATATCCTGTTGCCGCCCATTTTGTGGAAGCCAACCACCCTGTATCCTCTCTACATTATATAGGCATAGAAAAAGTGTCTGTATCTAGAAGAGGAGGACAGATTTATCAGCTTCTGCTTAAACGCGAAGCTTTCTGGATTCAGTCCTTAAAAAAATGTATCTCCCCTTGGCCTTAATGTAGATTATGACCTTAAATCCTTTTTGTAAAAATATATTACAATCAAAATATTTTTGTACCTTTATACTTAACTTTTTAATACATTTTTGGTAAACCCTCCTTTTAACCTTACTTTGATGGCCGCCTTCCCCCTTTTCACCTGCAGGTGACCTATACCTATACAGGCCGACTCCATAGAGGGGCATTCAGGTCTATTGCCAGTATATGTATTGAATCCACTTAAAATGTTATTTCTATATTGATTGCATTGAATGTATTTAATTATGTTTTTTTATTTTATTTTTGTATAGTTATTGCTGTTATATGGTTCTTCATTTCACATTTGCTCCTCTGCTGTAACTCTTTCATACATTGTGTCTCCATGACAAGGAATATTTATTCCAGATCCTCTTATGAGGCCTTATAGTCATTTTTGAGACATTCTTGTATGTGAACTTGAGACACCACATGACCATGATCCCGACCTCTCAATTCACAGGGACAGGTCTTATTTAACCCGTGTTCCCCTACCCCCTTCTGATTGGTTGCATGACTCTCTGGCACCATATTTAAGTGTGAACCATGATGTGCCCTGTATTCCCTGATGAAGGCTTAACCGCCGAAACGTTGGATATTTCTGTCTTACCTGCTGTCCGAATAAATATTGGTACTCTGGCTATTGGTGTGTGCGGCCACCTTCTTGTTCATTCAAGATCTCCTATACAGTTTTCTCCCGTGCGTCGGCACCGCCACAAGGACTTTGGTGTGCGTAGAGCCTCTTTGTACACAGAATAATTTTGTGTACATATCTTCATGTTTACTAGTATTTGTTTTCACTAAGAGCGCGAGCGTGCGTCAGCTGTGGTTCTTATTTGACCTGTGTTTATTAATATTCTAAGGGTATAATAGTCAAAGGCTTGTGTGGCATCAATGCACATGCGCAAGCTGGCTGTGGTCAGTCGGAGAAAGTTTACAGAGTGGACGGTCCAGTGTGTGAGTACGGAGTTTAAATGTCCATGAAAATATACTTGTTGACGTAATTACCATTCTATTATACTCATTTGTTATTGTTACACAGTCGTTGTTATGTCCGATGTTTATAGTGTTTTCTTTTGTGCCTGTGTTTGTGTTTCAGTATATTACCTACTAATACCGCTGCTACTACTACTGCTGCTATTGCTTTACTGGAGCTCAAATAAATGCACAATCAACCACATGTAGAGTGGACACGGGTCGGTCTAAGCTGTACACAGTATAGAGTGTGTGTTTGTGTATGAGTGTTTATAAATAAAAGACAAATAGTTTATGCAAGGTCTGGCAATATTGTGTGGTTGTGTTGAGTAATACCATTGATCCAACTGTAAACTCCCCCATCCGGAGGGCTCGTAGTCAAACTAGTGTTATGTTTAAGGTCCATAATTTGGGACAAAAGGCATAGGGAGAACTAAGTTTAAATATCCGTACAGTGATATAGGGAAGTGATGTACCTGTGTATAGTGATATAGGGAAGTGATGTACCTGTGTATTGTTTTTGTTTGTTGGAAGTAAAGTTCAGACTCACATTCTCCGTCTGCTCGTCTCATTCCTCAACTTCCACAAACTAACTATTAACTACAGTTAGTTCATGATGAAAATGTTGTCACTTTACTTTGGGGTGCAAATAACCATTAAATAACTATTAACTACAGCTAGTTCATGATGAAAAGGTTGTCACTTTACTTTGAGGTGCAAATATCCATTAACTAACTAATAACTACAGCTAGTTCATAATTGCTTCATGATGAAAAAGTTGTAACTTTACTTTAGGGTCCAAATCTCCAGTAACTAACTCTCTAGTAAGTAAGTAAAATGTAATGGTAGTTCATGATGATGATATGGTAAGGTCCAGATATGACCCATAAACTACCAGGGAGAGCTCCGGACAGACCCCCTACCCACCTTTGAGCACTCATTGTGGGCATATAATTGAGAAAAATTGACCTCCAGAGACACCGGGTCTGCTCACTAACCCTACTCACCTATGAGCACTCATCCTGAGTACTTTGATCTACGCATGCATTGGTGTCTGTCACCGTCTGTGAATTATGATAGAGTTATGATAGCCTTGTCTATCCGCTACTCATCCGTTAAGATGTTTTAATCATCAGAACTTTTAATAGCCCATAATCGCTACAAACCGGTCAGCTGTCAAAGTGCTACTGCTACCATCATCAACCAGATGAGAACGTTGACGACTCAACGGTCCCTACAAACCTGAAGACTACACCGCTACATGCTAGACCTGATCTAGCATCCATTAGGAGCCCTTGTGCGTAAGTACTGTTTTGGACCCTCCTCACTATTGAGCATCCATCTATCATATAACCTACAACAGACCACCGCATCGGGCTCCATTTGGAGCCCCTGCGCGTATGTACCACTGCTTCTCGGTTACTACCCAGCCACAGCCACCAGCTAGCAACACCAATTGTTTCTAGAAAGACCTGTGTACTGGCGATTTCATTTTCTTCTTTTAGAAGCATCGAGGGACTCGCTGCTGAGCAACGGACCAACCAGGTCAATCCCCCTAGCCGGGCCATCCACTGCACCGTCCCCTTCCTGGGCCACCGTCGTGAAGAGGGGGAAAAGGGTCGCTCTCCCCCTCTTCTCCCCAGGCGGAGCTGACAGCAATACCTCGCTGGCAAACTTTTTCTCTCCGTTAGCGGCTCACTCCGAGCCAGAGCTTAACGCCTCCAGCTGGCATACAGCTCCAGATAAGCTTGTAGCTAATGCTAACGAGCTAACGGCTCTCAGTCCACACACTGACCAGGCGCAACAGGTCCGCTCCGCCAAAACGCGAAAGCGCGCCTGTCCATCTCTGACCCCCAGAATCCTCATCAAGTGCACACGACACCGTTCTCCTCCACCTCCTGCAATCCAATTCCCTGTGAGTCCAAATTCCACCAGCAGCCATCCAGACTCTCCGTCACCCTCTCCAACCCCACTGCCAAGGGAAATAGCCACAGCTGTAGAAAATGATGACGTCACCAGTCATCAGTCTAACTGTGGAACCCCTGACCCTGAATTAATTTATTCTCCTCTCTCTATTGGATCAGTTGATTCGGGTATGGAAATGCCTAACCCTGAACCAACCCCCATGCCCCCCCATCAATAAAAATCCTCTACGTGCCTGGCCAAAACTCTCCGTTTATAAGGGGTTGTAATTTAAAGACAATAACCCAGATCTGCTAATCATTGGCGATTCGATCACAAGGGACATTACAATCCCAGGAGGCATAGATAGATAGATAGATAGATAGATAGATAGATAGATCTTTATTTGTCATTGCTTGCATGAAACAACGAAATTCAGTTTAGAGCTTCACCTTCACCACTGGCATCAAATAAATATCCATACTGTACAGTAACCCAAGTGCAATGAATAGTGCAAAGTTCAGTGCAAGACCAAGTCCATTTTCAGTACCCTTTTAATACTATAGAGGGGGCTCGGTAGTTTGGAGTGATCTCTCCAAACTACTACCCACTGTTATAGACCTCTGCCCATCTGCCCACACTGTCTTCATACACGTTGGATCCAACAATGTCCTGGATCCGCAAACAGCTAAACTTAGATTTAATTTAGAAGCACTCGCAAACCACATTCAGAGTCTAAATAAAACATGTGTCTTCTCTCGTCCCATCCCTGCTCCCTCCAAGAGCGCCTAAAATTTAAGCAGACTCTACAGCCTACATAATAGGCTCAGAGCATTTTGTACTGCAACAGGCAATGGTTTTATTGACAACTTCGACACTTTTTGAACCAGAAATAATCTCTATAAACCAGATGGACTACACCCTAACATGCCAGGCACTAGACAACTCACTGCAAATTGTATCCGCCATGTTGCCTTTAACGCATGATGTTCTTCACAGCATGATTCCGCCACAGATTCCATACCGTACAATAATGAAGAGCATCCTTCAGAGGGTCATGTTGACATTCCACTCCCCATCACTATACCGTCAGGATCACATCAAACCATAACACCACTAGACCCAGTAGGTCTGTAAATCCTTCCAATGTAATATCATTATCATTAACTACTCATCCCATTACTCCTGTGTCCTCCACTGTTAAAATTGGCTTACTAAATATCAGATCCATAGTTCACAAAACTGTTATTGTCATGATTTCATTGAATCACATCACCTTGAGACGTGGCTAGCCCCAGAGGACAATGTGCCTCTAATTCACACCACCCCACCTAACTACTCATATTTTAACATGCCTAGACCTGAGGGTACAAGTGGTGGGCTTGCTGTTTTTTTATAGGAATAATTTTAAATGTTCCCCAACCTCTTTCGGTGCTTTTAAATCCTTTGAAGTTTGTAGTTTTCTCATTAACAGTAAAAACCCGGTCCTTTTTGTTTTAATCTATCGACCACCCAAATACAATTGCGGTTTTATTGCTGAATTTTCTGAGCTCCTGTCCCTCATCACCCAGCGCTATGATAACATCGTCTTGCTGGGGGACATACATATTCCTGCTGTCTGCTGTCCCTCCTCCCCTCTATCGAATGATTTTAATAACCTCACTGAGTCATTTGATTTTATACAGTTTGTCACTGGGGCTACTCACCGTCTGGGTCACACCCTAGACTTAGTGTTTAGCTTGGGTTTGGCTCTCGGTACTGTGGAGTTAGTTGATGACCTACTGGTCACTGTGTAACTGAACACAAAGCACTGGTTTTTAATGCCCCACTCCCCCGCCCTCCCCCCAATCACTCTGCTCCTCGTAGATCACGTGTTTTTAATTCTGAATCAGCAAGTGCTTTTTGTAATATTTTTATAACTTCCCCATTTCCTTGTCCCCCTGGGCTGTCCACTGCTGATACTGATATCAATGTCATGGTTGACATTTTTAACAGCAACTGCCTAACAATCCTGGACTCCATTGCACCTTTTAGAACCAGAATCCCCAAATCCAACCCAAACCCATGGCTCAATGAGAATGAGAAGCTGAACGTAAATGGAAGACAACCAAACACCCTGATTCCCTCATTATACTTTAACAACTCGTGAAAACCTACCAGGAGACTGTCATTAATGCCAAATTCAACTACTACTCAGATATTATTACAAAGAACAGCAATAACCCCAGGACGCTTTTCTCAGTAATCAATTCTGTCACTAAACCACCAACCACTCATCAACTTGAATCGTCACCTTAAAAATGTGAAGAACTACTGACATTTTTCAACAATAAAGTACTAAATATACGACTCCAGATTCCACCCACCACTAATGGCACTTATATTACCTCAGTTTCACCCAGCATTCCTGCCCCTTTACACCAGTTTGAGCCTATAACCCTGTCAGAACTCACCAAAACAATAGCCCAAATGAAAACATCATCCTGTAATCTGGACACAATCCCCACATCCCTATTAAAGGAGGTAATTGAAACAGTCGGTCCATCCATCCTCAATATATTTAATCACTCTATTGTCTCCGGTTCTGTCCCCTCTTCATTTAAACATGCCTTAATTCACCCACTCATAAAGAAACCCAGTCTCGATCCTCTTCTCCTCACTAATTACAGACCTATTTCCAAACTGTCCTTCATGTCCAAAATTTTAGAAAAAGTTATTTCCTCTAAGCTCCTCACTCACCTGTCCAGCAACAATTTATTAGAAAGATTTCAATCTGGTTTTAAAGCACTCTACAGTACAGAGACAGCCTTGGTAAAAGTCACTAATGACCTGTTGATGACACTGGATACCAGGGATACTGCAATACTCCAGTAAGAGTGAGTGCATTCTCCGGCACCGGCAGCAGCCACGGCACTGCCACACACCTCCCGGCACGTGCCGCACACCTCCCGGCACGTGCCGGCACCCTCCGGCACGTGCCGGCACCTTCCGCTTCCCGGCACATGCCGGCACCTCCCGGCACGTGCCGGCACATGCCGGCACCCCTGCCCGGCACATGCCGGCACCCCTGCCGCCCTGCCACTGTCTTTGGGGGTCTCAAGGTTCGGGGACCCCAGGGACCCCCCGAGACCCCCCAAGGACCCCCGTCTTTGGGGGTCCCAAGGTTGGGGGGCCCCCAGGGACCCCCCCGAGACCCCCAAATGGTAACTCTGTTATTTCTCAACCGTTTTGGACGGGGGTGGGCTCGTTGTGATTGTGTAGCCCCCCTGGGGCTTTTGGGGGGTCTCAAGGTTCGGGGACCCACAGGGACCCCCCCGCCACCCACCGGCATGTGCCGGCACCTTCCGGCACGTGCCGGCACTTCCCGGCACGTGCCGGCACCTTCCCGGCACCTTCCGGCATGTGCCGGCACCTTCCCGGCACGTGCCGGCACCTTCCGGCACGTCCCGGCACCTTCCGGCACGTGCCGGCACTTCCGGCACGTGCCGGCACTTCCCGGCACGTGCCGGCACCTTCCGGTACATGCCGGCACTTCCCGGCACGTGCCGGCACTTCCCGGCACGTGCCGGCACCTTCCGGCACGTGCCGGCACCTCCCGGCACATGCCGGCACTTCCCGGCACGTGCCGGCACCTTCCGGCACACATGCCGGCACCGTCCGGCACATGCCGGCACCCCAGCCGCCCCGCCACCGTCTTTGGGGGTCTCAAGGTTCGGGGACCCCCCGAGACCCTCCAGGGACCCCAGTCTTTGGGGTCTCAAGGTTCGGGGACCCCCAGGGACCCCCCCGAGACCCCCAAATGGTAACTCTGTTATTTCTCAACCGTTTTGGACGGGGTTGGGCTCGTTGTGATTGTGTAGCCCCCCTGGGGCTTTTGGGGGGTCTCAAGGTTCGGGGACCCACAGGGACCCCCCCGCCACCCACCGGCATGTGCCGGCACCTACCGGCACGTGCCGGCACTTCCCGGCACGTGCCGGCACCTTCCCGGCACGTGCCGGCACCTTCCGGCACGTGCCGGCACCTTCCGGCACGTGCCGGCACCTTCCGGCACGTGCCGGCACCTTCCGGCACGTGCCGGCACATGCCGGCACCTTCCGGCACATGCCGGCACCTTCCGGCACATGCCGGCACTTCCCGGCACGTGCCGGCACTTCCCGGCACGTGCCGGCACCTACCGGCACGTGCCGGCACTTTCCGGCACACATGCCGGCACCGTCCGGCACATGCCGGCACCCCTGCCCCCCCCCGAGACCCCCCAGGGACCCCCAAATGGTAACTGTCATTTTTGAACCGTTTTGGATGGGGGTGGTCTCATTTGAATCGTGTCGTGTCCCCGGGGGTGTCTTTGGGGGTCCCAAGGTTGGGGGGCCCCCAGGGACCCCCAGGGACCCCCAGGGACCCCCAAATTGTAACTCTGTCATTTCTCTACCGTTTTGGATGGGGGTGGTCTCATTTGAATCGTGTCGCGTCCCCGGGGGAGTCTTTGGGGGTCCCAAGGTTGGGGGGCCCCCAGGGACCCCCAGGGACCCCCAAATTGTAACTCTGTCATTTCTCTACCGTTTTGGATGGGGGTGGTCTCATTTGAATCGTGTCGCGTCCCCGGGGGAGTCTTTGGGGGTCCCAAGGTTGGGGGGCCCCCAGGGACCCCCAAATTGTAACTCTGTCATTTCTCTACCGTTTTGGATGGGGGTGGTCTCATTTGAATCGTGTCGCGTACCCGGGGGTGTCTTTGGGGGTCTCAAGGTTGGGGGGCCCCCAGGGACCCCCAAATTGTAACTCTGTCATTTATCTACCGTTTTGGATGGGGGTGGTCTCATTTGAATCGTGTCGCGTACCCGGGGGTGTCTTTGGGGGTCTCAAGGTTGGGGGGCCCCCAGGGACCCCCAAATTGTAACTCTGTCATTTCTCTACCGTTTTGGATGGGGGTGGTCTCATTTGAATCGTGTCGTGTCCCCGGGGGTGTCTTTGGGGGTCGCAATATTGGGGGGCCCCCAGGGACCCCCAAATTGTAACTCTGTCATTTCTCTACTGTTTTGGATGGGGGTGGGCTCGTTGTGATTGTGTAGCCCCCCTGGTTGCGTCTTTGGGGGTCTCAAGGTTCGGGGACCCCCAGGGACCCCCCCGAGACCCCCAAATTGTAACTCTGTCATTTCTCTACCGTTTTGGATGGGGGTGGTCTCATTTGAATCGTGTCGCGTCCCCGGGGGAGTCTTTGGGGGTCCCAAGGTTGGGGGGCCCCCAGGGACCCCCAAATTGTAACTCTGTCATTTCTCTACCGTTTTGGATGGGGGTGGTCTCATTTGAATCGTGTCGCGTCCCCGGGGGAGTCTTTGGGGGTCCCAAGGTTGGGGGGCCCCCAGGGACCCCCAGGGACCCCCAAATTGTAACTCTGTCATTTCTCTACCGTTTTGGATGGGGGTGGTCTCATTTGAATCGTGTCGCGTCCCCGGGGGAGTCTTTAGGGGTCCCAAGGTTGTGGGGCCCCCAGGGACCCCCAAATTGTAACTCTGTCATTTCTCTACCGTTTTGGATGGGGGTGGTCTCATTTGAATCGTGTCGCGTACCCGGGGGTGTCTTTGGGGGTCTCAAGGTTGGGGGGCCCCCAGGGACCCCCAAATTGTAACTCTGTCATTTCTCTACCGTTTTGGATGGGGGTGGTCTCATTTGAATCGTGTCGCGTACCCGGGGGTGTCTTTGGGGGTCTCAAGGTTGGGGGGCCCCCAGGGACAACCAAATTGTAACTCTGTCATTTCTCTACCGTTTTGGATGGGGGTGGTCTCATTTGAATCGTGTCGTGTCCCCGGGGGTGTCTTTGGGGGTCGCAATGTTGGGGGGCCCCCAGGGACCCCCAAATTGTAACTCTGTCATTTCTCTACTGTTTTGGATGGGGGTGGGCTCGTTGTGATTGTGTAGCCCCCCTGGTTGCGTCTTTGGGGGTCTCAAGGTTCGGGGACCCCCAGGGACCCCCCCGAGACCCCCAAATTGTAACTCTGTCATTTCTCTACCGTTTTGGATGGGGGTGGTCTCATTTGAATCGTGTCGCGTCCCCGGGGGAGTCTTTGGGGGTCCCAAGGTTGGGGGGCCCCCAGGGACCCCCAGGGACCCCCAAATTGTAACTCTGTCATTTCTCTACCGTTTTGGATGGGGGTGGTCTCATTTGAATCGTGTCGCGTCCCCGGGGGAGTCTTTGGGGGTCCCAAGGTTGGGGGGCCCCCAGGGACCCCCAGGGACCCCCAAATTGTAACTCTGTCATTTCTCTACCGTTTTGGATGGGGGTGGTCTCATTTGAATCGTGTCGCGTCCCCGGGGGAGTCTTTAGGGGTCCCAAGGTTGTGGGGCCCCCAGGGACCCCCAAATTGTAACTCTGTCATTTCTCTACCGTTTTGGATGGGGGTGGTCTCATTTGAATCGTGTCGCGTACCCGGGGGTGTCTTTGGGGGTCTCAAGGTTGGGGGGCCCCCAGGGACCCCCAAATTGTAACTCTGTCATTTCTCTACCGTTTTGGATGGGGGTGGTCTCATTTGAATCGTGTCGCGTACCCGGGGGTGTCTTTGGGGGTCTCAAGGTTGGGGGGCCCCCAGGGACAACCAAATTGTAACTCTGTCATTTCTCTACCGTTTTGGATGGGGGTGGTCTCATTTGAATCGTGTCGTGTCCCCGGGGGTGTCTTTGGGGGTCGCAATGTTGGGGGGCCCCCAGGGACCCCCAAATTGTAACTCTGTCATTTCTCTACTGTTTTGGATGGGGGTGGGCTCGTTGTGATTGTGTAGCCCCCCTGGTTGCGTCTTTGGGGGTCTCAAGGTTCGGGGACCCCCAGGGACCCCCCCGAGACCCCCAAATGGTAACTCTGTCATTTCTCAACTGTTTTGGATGGGGGTGGGCTCGTTGTGATTGTGTCGCTCCCCCGGGGGGTGTCTTTGGGGGTCTCAAGGTTCAGGGACCCCCCACCACCCACCGGCACATGCCGGCACCTTTCGGCACCTCCCGGCAACTGCCGCTTGCCAACGGCACATGCATAAATAAAAAGTAAAATCACACCTGTGTGAAGTGAGGGGCGCTCTGTGGGCCCATTGCATGGTCCTGATGACCTGATGTTTGTGTCAACATTAAAGCTGTATAAAAGAGATTTCAACCTTACTTTTACTACTAGGGCTTTGAGGAAAATGTAAAAACAAAAAATATTTGCAAACCGTATGCACATTTATAATAATTAAATTCACAATAATAAAACATGTTAATAATAAAAAAGGGAAAAATAAATGTATTACACCTGGGTAATATCAATTTACACTGTATTCACGGAAAACAAGAGAGAAAAAGAGACGTTGCGCTCACACCACAATGGGATTGACAGCATTGACAGAACTCCTGCTTTTTAACTGCAGTATAGAAGCTCTTTGCCCTTCTCACCATCAGGGCGTCTTACAGGTAATTATTATTATTAGCTGGTAATCCAGTCTGGCAGTGTGCCACGGGTTCAACTCCCGATTCCGACGGCCTTTACTGCATGATCACCCCCCCATCTCTCTCCCCATGTCCTGTCAGCCTACTGCCTATACCTATTCCTCTATTAAAAAGTCACACCCGTGTAAAGTGAGGGGCGCTAATATATTAAAGTCTAACTCATGTGGATTAGGTGATGTAAAACAAACATTAAACGCCATTAACAATGAAGAGACAATATTATGTAATGAGGCACATTATGAGTAAATTTTCCCTTCATTGTCAATGGCGTTTACAAAACAAACATTGAATTAAAGACAAACATTAAACCTGTGTATAGGAGGGGCTAGTGCCCTCAAAAAACTAGAAGTGCCCGCTGGCCACCGGCCTACTTGGGAACGATGCAACTTGGGTAGGCTACCTAATAATTTCAGAGCATACCTAATAATACCCGTCATAGCACCTGTTTTATCTGTCCGTGCCCCTTTTGTGCCCATACTGTATATCGTCACCTTATTAAACAAATTGCCTAAGTCATTTTTGCAAGGTTTTCAGGAAACACACAAAACTGTGCCAAATGTAGAATATATTATATTTCTTAATTATTTCAATTCCAAAAAATATTATTTATACAAATAAAGGTGTATGTCAATCATGTAACATGTAAGCATAAAATGACTTAGGCCAATATCTGAACATGCCATTTTAACTTAGGCAATTATAAACCTTATTTAGACCAAATTACTTCTGCAGTAAGTGACTTAGGCAAAATGTTTTTATTCCAATTATTTTTAATAGACCATGGTTTAGGGTTAGCCACAGTGTTAAAAATAATATCAGAGCACAAAGACATTTGACAAAGGAGTGAATGAGAGTGAATTTGGAGTGAATGGGAGTGAATGGGAGGTACTGTTACTATGGGACTGATACTATGGGAGTGAATGGGACTGAATGGGAGGTACTGTTACTATGGGAGTGAATGGGAGGTACTGTTACTATGGGACGGGAGTGAATGGGGCTGAAGTAGTAGTATATATGTATAGTTTATGTCACACCCTTTGACCATGAAATGAACGATGAACGAGACAGTGTTTCTGGATACTGGAGGCTTTATTTTTTATGCCGATATGGATGGCCCAAAGCCTACGTCAAACTGACGAAAACACAAAGAATAAATCATGATTAACATGAGTACCAAATTAAACACATAACGAAATAAATCATAGCGTAACAAACAAATGCTCGAAACAAACGCTATTTACCTCACTGGCTGCCCATAGCTCAAAGGGCATGAGGAAGGGAACCATACAACTGCATCATAATAACCAGGACTGCAAAGAAACATAATAAACAAAAACGATCAATAAACCTTGTAATGTCAGGCGGAAACGCCATGATTGTTCTGTGAGGCTGTGAGTCTACGCCCTATGGGCCTGATTCATTAAAAATAAATACGCCACCGTTACACTGTGGCGGAAACAGATATCCTATTTATCCGTCCGATCAAGCTACGTTGAGATGACGTGTTATTCAGAGAGCGGTGTGTACCACAGGTGCGCTGGCGTATCGCAGGTGTATGTCATACTGAATGCAGTGGGTGCAAAGTGATCGGAAAAGCACCCGACAACCTCATTTGCATTGATCCACGCCCCATATCGCACCATAAAAGGATTCAAGCATGACTCAGCAGACAGCAGTTTGGTCTGTCAAAAAAAGAAAAAAGACTTTGCAGCCGCAGACTATGCGGCTTCACAGCCGCGGTCAATGCATGAATATAGCCCGCACTCTATTAATATGTCCACAACGGTGCGTGCTCCGCTGCTGAAGCAATATAATTATTATTTATTTAATTAAGGGACCAAGGCGGGTGCTGCACTCACACCTTTGCAGTCAGAGGTAAAACATAGGCTATCCGATATTTAAAATATAGGATATAGTCAATGCAAAAACCGTCTTTTGAGAGAGAGAGAGAGAGAGAGAGAGAGAGAGGGAGGGAGGGGGGCATGGCTTGCGCGATAAAGAACAGTAGCCTACAAGCCTATACATTCATAAGTGAATAATTGGGATCCTCTTGTCTGAAGAATTTAAGAAATTATAATCCAGTGAGTTTATCCAGTGAGTTAAACTATTCTGTGTGTGGTATCCATGCATGTGATCAATATCAATACATGATTATAAAGTCTGTCCTTCATATTTGCAAGCACGGGAGCAGAGCGTGTCGGACCATCGCTTTTTCGCATCGCTGCGGAGCGGACCGTTGCCCCGTTGGCTAGAATGCTGTCAGAAAAAAGGCCGCCTCCCAGGCTAATGTGGTCTTCTATTTTTTATACTATATAGCCCATTCATTTTCCAATGTGAATCGGATCGGCAGCACGCTGCTGTCTGCCCCCCCCCCCACCCCACACACACACACACACACACACACACACACACACCCTGCACACACACACACACACACACACACACACACACACACACACACATCGACCGACAGTCAACTGACTCAAGGAGCTCCGTAACAAAACAATTTCAATAGGCCTGCCGCCTACTGCAGGCATTACTACACTAAACAATGTTGGATTCGTAGTGCAGAATGCAGATAAGCCTATATGTTCTTATTATAATTGTGAGTTTGTTTTTTAACATGCGCGAGAGCCGATCTACAAGCTCACAACGAAGGTGTCGGGCTTGCAGGGGCAGTTTCTGTATGGGAAATGCATGCATTTAGGCATACAAGTGAAGACGTCCCGTGGGAATTGACGGAGTTTCTGACCAACGTACGTGAGCGTCAAGTTCACGGCCATTTCCATGAATTCCAAATTAATGTGGGAAATCCACGTAAATGCCTTTCCGCTAGCTTCACGTCATGTTATCACCGTAAATGCCGTTGTGAATCAGGCCCTATATGTTGACGTAACGGAAATGGGCGTCAAATAAGTGAACTTGAACTCTTAAAGCCTGGTCATTATAACGACAGTGTACATAGTAAATAGATAATATAGAAACGTAGTAAATAGATAATATAATGCATAGTAAATAGATAATATAGAAAATATGGCAGACAAAGTTTATATATACGTATAGTTTCATTAAATAGATATTCCACTGTTACTTTCTTAGCTTACGTATGTTTCATGATAAATGTTTTTATGTGATGTATTCCCATGCTTTTTGTTCTTGCTTAATGTAAATCGCTCTGGATTAAGAGCGTCTGCTAAATGCCTAAATTGTAAATTGTTGAATGGGAGTGAATGGGAGTGACAGTCCCATAGTAACAGTACCTCCCATTCACCGAACCTTGAGACCCCCAAAGACTCCCCCGGGGACGCTACATGATTCAAATGAGACCACCCCCATCCAAAACGGTAGAGAAATGACAGAGTTACAATTTGGGGTTCCCTGGGGGTCCCTGGGGGCCCCCCAACCTTGGGACCCCCAAAGACTCCCCCGGGGACGCGACACGATTCAAATGAGAGCACCCCCATCCAAAACGGTAGAGAAATAACAGAGTTACAATTTGGGGGTCCCTGGGGGTCCCTGGGGGCCCCCCAACCTTGGGACCCCCAAAGACTCCCCCGGGGACGCGACACGATTCAAATGAGACCACCCCCATCCAAAACGGTAGAGAAATAACAGAGTTACAATTTGGGGGTCCCTGAGGGCCCCCCAACCTTGAGACCCCCAAAGACTCCCCCGGGGACGCTACATGATTCAAATGAGACCACCCCCATCCAAAACGGTAGAGAAATGACAGAGTTACAATTTGGGGTTCCCTGGGGGTCCCTGGGGGCCCCCCAACCTTGGGACCCCCAAAGACTCCCCCGGGGACGCGACACGATTCAAATGAGACCACCCCCATCCAAAACGGTAGAGAAATAACAGAGTTACAATTTGGGGGTCCCTGGGGATCCCTGGGGGCCCCCCAACCTTGGGACCCCCAAAGACTCCCCCGGGGACGCGACACGATTCAAATGAGACCACCCCCATCCAAAACGGTAGAGAAATAACAGAGTTACAATTTGGGGGTCCCTGGGGGTCCCTGAGGGCCCCCCAACCTTGAGACCCCCAAAGATTCCCCCGGGGACGCTACATGATTCAAATGAGACCACCCCCATCCAAAACGGTAGAGAAATGACAGAGTTACAATTTGGGGTTCCCTGGGGGTCCCTGGGGGCCCCCCAACCTTGGGACCCCAAAAGACTCCCCCGGGGACGCGACACGATTCAAATGAGACCACCCCCATCCAAAACGGTAGAGAAATAACAGAGTTACAATTTGGGGGTCCCTGGGGGCCCCCCAACCTTGAGACCCCCAAAGACACCCCCGGGGACGCGACACGATTCAAATGAGACCACCCCCATCCAAAACGGTAGAGAAATGACAGAGTTACAATTTGGGGTTCCCTGGGGGTCCCTGGGGGCCCCCCAACCTTGGGACCCCCAAAGACTCCCCCGGGGACGCGACACGATTCAAATGAGACCACCCCCATCCAAAACGGTAGAGAAATAACAGAGTTACAATTTGGGGGTCCCTGGGGATCCCTGGGGGCCCCCCAACCTTGGGACCCCCAAAGACTCCCCCGGGGACGCGACACGATTCAAATGAGACCACCCCCATCCAAAACGGTAGAGAAATAACAGAGTTACAATTTGGGGGTCCCTGGGGGTCCCTGAGGGCCCCCCAACCTTGAGACCCCCAAAGATTCCCCCGGGGACGCTACATGATTCAAATGAGACCACCCCCATCCAAAACGGTAGAGAAATGACAGAGTTACAATTTGGGGTTCCCTGGGGGTCCCTGGGGGCCCCCCAACCTTGGGACCCCAAAAGACTCCCCCGGGGACGCGACACGATTCAAATGAGACCACCCCCATCCAAAACGGTAGAGAAATAACAGAGTTACAATTTGGGGGTCCCTGGGGGCCCCCCAACCTTGAGACCCCCAAAGACACCCCCGGGGACGCGACACGATTCAAATGAGACCACCCCCATCCAAAACGGTAGAGAAATGACAGAGTTACAATTTGGGGTTCCCTGGGGGTCCCTGGGGGCCCCCCAACCTTGGGACCCCCAAAGACTCCCCCGGGGACGCGACACGATTCAAATGAGACCACCCCCATCCAAAACGGTAGAGAAATGACAGAGTTACAATTTGGGGTTCCCTGGGGGTCCCTGGGGGCCCCCCAACCTTGGGACCCCCAAAGACTCCCCCGGGGACGCGACACGATTCAAATGAGACCACCCCCATCCAAAACGGTAGAGAAATAACAGAGTTACAATTTGGGGTTCCCTGGGGGTCCCTGGGGGCCCCCCAACCTTGGGACCCCCAAAGACTCCCCCGGGGACGCGACACGATTCAAATGAGACCACCCCCATCCAAAACGGTTGAGAAATGACACAGTTACCATTTGGGGGTCCCTGGAGGGTCTCGGGGGTCCCCGAACTTTGAGACCCCCAAAGACGGTGGCGGGGCGGCAGGGGTGCCGGCATGTGCCAGACGGTGCCGGCATGTGTGCCGGGAAGTGCCGGCACGTGCCGGAAGGTGCCGGCACGTGCCGGGAAGTGCCGGCACGTGCCGGGAAGTGCCGGCACGTGCCGGGAGGTGCCGGCACGTGCCGGGAGGTGCCGGCACGTGCCGGGAGGTGCCGGCACGTGCCGGGAGGTGCCGGCACGTGCCGGGAGGTGCCGGCACGTGCCGGGAAGTGCCGGCACGTGCCGGGAGGTGCCGGGAGGTGCCGGCACATGCCGGCACGTGCCGGCACGTGCCGGGAGGTGCCGGCACGTGCCGGGAGGTGCCGGCACGTGCCGGGAGGTGCCGGCACGTGCCGGTGGGTGGCGGGGGGGTCCCTGTGGGTCCCCGAACCTTGAGACCCCCAAAGACGGGGGTCCTTGGGGGGTCTCGGGGGGTCCATGGGGGTCCCCGAACCTTGAGATTCCCAAAGACAGTGGCAGGGCGGCAGGGGTGCCGGCATGTGCCGGCATGTGCCGGCATGTGCCAGGAAGTGCCGGCACGTGCCGGAAGGTACCGGCACGTGCCGGAAGGTACCGGCACGTGCCGGCACGTGCCGGAAGTGCCGGAAGGTGCCGGCACGTGCTGGGAGGTGTGCGGCACGTGCCGGGAGGTGTGCGGCAGTGCCGTGGCTGCTGCCGGTGCCGGAGAATGCACTCACTGTCTCTCCAATACTGGTCCTTCTTGACCTGAGTGCAGCGTTCGACACAGTCGACCACCCCACCCTGTTGAGCCGGCTGGAGTCATGGGTGGGGCTGGGTGGCACTGCGCTCCAGCTATTAAAATCTTACCTAACAGCAAGAACTGTCTCTGTCGAGATTGGAAATGCCATCTCCACCTCTGCCCCTCTCATCTACGGTGTCCCCCACTCTTTTCCATATACATGCTCCCCTTAGGCCAAATAATCCGTAAGCACAACATCAATTTCCACTTCTACGCAGATTATACCCAATTGTACATGCCTCTCAACACCTCCAACCCCAACTGTCTATCATCCCTTAATGCCTGCCTAGCTGAGCTTCAACGCTGGATGTCTTCAAACTTCCTACAACTTAACACTAACAAGTCTGAAATTATCCTATTTGGCCCTCTCACCTCCAGAATCCACCTACAAAACTGTCTCGCCTCTTTGTCAGCAAATGTCACACCAGTAGTCAAAAATCTGGGTGCACTACTGGACTCTTGAGGACCAGGTTAAATCTGTGGTTCACACTTGTTTTTTTTTCATTTACGCAACATATGGCCCTCATTTATCAATCGAGTGTAAAATCTGCCACAGATTCGAGTGCAGGTTTCGTAGTACACCCACGTCGCCACGGCATTTATAAAGTGATCGCAAACAGCTGATCCTTCCTTAATTTCGTTCTGACGTTAATAAATGTGACGGCTGAAATCTATCTGGCACGCCCTATGAAATCAAGCCTCGCCCTCGTTTTTGCGACTGAACACATGAAATACGACCTGTGGGAACCATGGAAACCATGGAAAAAAGGTTTCTCCCGTGCCTTGCCCGCCTCACGCACCTCTCTCTCACACACACACACACACACACACACACACGCAGAAGCACACGCAACTTGCAAGCCCACTGGTGTCTTGTTAAATAAAGAACGAACACCTGCATTAATTAAATAAAATTGTAGGCCTACCCGGTCTGTTTCCCTCTCACCTCGCTTGCCTTGCTGTCATGTCCACGCATGCACGCATATACATGACACATCGACATCGCATCGCCATGAATGGAATTAGTTTGTAGGCTGGCCTATATTAATTTTACCCATTCGTGCTCAGTGCACGGCGAAGACTGCGCACTGCTGTGATATTAAAGTCCTGTAGGTGACTGCCGACATGATAGCCTAGCTCTCTCATACAGCATGAGAGAGGCTATCATGTCGTCAAGGCAGTCATAATCAACGTTTATGTTATTATGTAGTGATTTCTGATTTGATCATTGATGAACGAATCATAAACATATGGATGAAGGCTTGCCGCTTGCATGTGTGTTGGCGACGCACGCCGCGGTCCCGCGATCCTCCCGAGCCCCGAAAATGATCTCGCTTTTATCTGAACTGTCAAAACTGTCTAAGCACTTATAAATGGTGAATGATAAAGCCCCTTACGCCTATAGCCTGCTAGTACTTACTACAAATAGGCAAGATGTATGCTTGTCACATGTCACTTGGAAATAAAGGCGTGCAGTCCATTCATGCCTTTAAAAAATATATATATATCATAATCGCATATGCCGCATGCGCTCCAAAATCATCTCACAAGTGCGCTCGCATAACAAGGCCAGTAAAGCAGTGTTTGATTAAGCACAAACTAATACATTGTGAACATGTTATATTGTTTTTAATTGCGCGATTTTAATTACTTGTAAAGTTGGAAATCTCTCTTTAGTTTTTTTACATACACATACCGTTTTATATTAACATTTTAGGAGTGAAAACATATGTTTAGATGCCTGTGACAGTGTCAGCAGTTCAGACAATGCTGCTCCGCTTGTGTAAGACAGAAAAAAATGCGTACGCCAGTTGAGGAGCAGACGTGGATTTTGAACGTTGTCACGTTCAATTTCAAGCTTTGGCGGAAATGGTAAATGTCAAAAATGTCGGCAATTTCGGCGTGCACCCATATTTTGGCGTACGCACGGTTGATAAATGAGGGCCATAGTCTCCGACCAGTCCTTTCCACCCCTAACCTTCATAAAGTTGTCAATGCACTCATTTCATCCCGTTTGGACTACTGTAACGCCCTCTATTCATCACTCAGCAAAGGATCCATACACCGCCTACAGTTAATACAGAACGCAGTCGCAAGACTCATCACTGGAACAAGAAAATTTGAACATATCACCCCGGTACTGCCCTCACTTCACTTTCCTGGCAGTTAAGGTCCTCTACCTTAGCCCTACTAGAGGTACCTAAAACAAAAATGGTGACAAAGGGGGATAGGGCCTTTTCAAGCAGGGCTCCCAGGCTCTGGAACAACCTGCCATCTGACCTGAGGTCTACTAGCTCCTTGGCTATTTTTTAAACTACATTAAAGACCCACTTTTATAGGAAAACCTTTTAAAACCGATAACCAATGTTTGCTTTTAATTCCCTTGATAATGTCATTTTATTCTGCCTGCTGTTTTATTGTTATTGATGTAACACTGTTGTTTTTTATATTGTTAAGCACTTTGTGACACTGTAAAAAAAGGTGCTATATAAATAAAGTTTATTTTTATTATTATTATTATCCTGGGTATAGATTTGGGGGAGTCCAACAATGATCCATAAAGCACCAGGGACAGCTCCGGACAGACCCCTACCCACCTTTGAGCACTCATCGTGGGCATAGAATTGAGAAAAATGCCCACCATGCAGAGACACCCAAGTCTGCTCACTAACCCTACCCGCCTATGAGCACTCACCCGGGGTATAGATTTGGGCGAATTGGGAGAGTCCAAAAATGATCAATAAAGCACCAGGGAGAGCACCGGAGAGACCCATACCCACCTTTGAGCACTCATCGTGAGCATGGAATTTGTAAAAATGACCCATGGACACAACCAGGAAGGACCTCCAGAGAGACCGAGTCTGCTCACTAACCCTACCCGCACTCATCGTGGGCAATAATTTGATCTATAAATCATTTACAAATCATGGTTAACTAATGAAGATTCATGATGAATCATCATCATCATGAATCATGATGAATTAATGATGAATTGTGATGAAATAATGCTGAACTAATGCTTAACTAATGTATTAGTTAATCATAATTTCATGAACCTTATCTGCAAGTGTTACCAATTTTTCATTAAAAAAAGAGTCAATGCCATGCCATGCCATCGAACGAAGTTTCGTATATTCCATTTTGTAATTTCAAATTTGTTTTGGGTCAGGCCTACTTAAAAAATATATTGCGAGTAAAATTGCAATCTTTTTTTTTCTCAAAATCGTTCAGCCCTGCCTAGAAACTTGGGAGAGTAGGCAACCAGACACCACCCGCTAGCAACCAGACACCACCCCTAGTAACCAGACATCACCCCTAGCAACCAGACACCACCCCTAGCAATCAGACACCACGTCCAGTGGGATATGCAATAACAAATGCCGCTTAATGAAATACATAATTTCTATAATTTTGATTAGGGCTGTCAAACGATTAAACATTTAATCAGATTTACCACAGTTTAAAAATGTATTAATATTTTTAATCGCCATTCGAACTATGTCCAAGATATGCCATGTTATACAAGCTCACGATGCCACACATGTTGAGCTTTTAGATTGGCTATTTTAGTTACTTTTTGACTTGATTGGGACAATCATTCTAGCACTTAGAACAACTAAGTGTTGCTCCTTTCATCAACAGGACATGGTAAACGTTTTCTATAGTTTGATTAGATTACATAACATAATGTAAGGTCTTTCTACTGGTGATCTCCACAGAGCACCACAGGGAGAGCTTTACAGCATCTAGAGAGATGGCCTCCACGGAGCACCACAGGGAGAGCTCTACAGCATCTAGAGAGGTCTCCAAAAGACATTCAACGTTGTCAGAGGAACAGCCAGAGACGTGGACTGTTGCAGTGATGCAACATGTAGTAAAGTATGTGTTGTTTTATTTACTTACGTAACTAAATCAAACCTTTACATTGGCACATTTTGTACATATATTTTAACTCTTTGCCATATTCAAGGGATTTCAATGTAGTAGATAGGGTTCTCTATGGCAGAATGGCGTTTTTGAATGATTTATTGAAAATTCTCTGTTGTGAATGTGCAACAACGAAAGACCTTCAGAGAAAGCTTGACTTGTCTGCTTCCAGGAAAGTTGAGTTGATAAAATGTTTAGTTTTTGTGTTGGAAGCCATTTAAAAGAGCCTGCATTTACACTGGGTAGTGTTTCTAGGACAACAAAAAAAGTTATGCCCCGGTTGAAGTTTTATTTTCCAAAATACAAAAGTTTCTCACATGTACCACTGTAGATATTTTGCCATCTATAAATAGCATGGTCAGTCATGACCAATCTGACCAATCCAGCTAAAACTGCCAATAGCTCTGAATTGGAACATGATAGAAACTCAAAAATAAAATTAGACATTCTAACGCACATTTTGATATATACCATGTTTACATACTCTTACCAGTAGGCTACCTTGTCTATTCATGCATGTATCTCAAAAACCTGTTATGAAGAAATACAGTTTTGATAAAAAACACATCCAATGACATTGTTTTGATATGACTTGGTGCCCAAAATATAGACTTGAATGTATACTGTATTATTTAAAAAAAAATGTTCTTACCTCACAATAGTGAACAAATGACAGGTAACTCTCATTTGAAAAGCGTCCCTTTTATTTTGTATGACTACTAACATAATAGAATTATAATACAATTTTACTGGGTGCCTGAAGCTTGCCAAGTCTGTGCATTATTTGAGCCACAGACCACCATTTGATGACATTTAGCAACTCAGACCCTGTAAGGGTCCATTTGGTTACATGTGCAATTAAACAATTACAGTGTGCTCCTATTGGTTGTCTAAGTCCATGGAGCAAGTTTCAAGACTGTAGCATGCTGCAAGCAAAAGTTAGAGCTGTGTAAAGGCAAGCCAATAGGAAGACAGGGTTTGTGTGTGTGTGTGTGTGTGTGTGTGTGTGTGTGTGTGTGTGTGTGTGTGTGTGTGTGTGTGTGTGTGTGTGTGTGTGTGTGCGCGTCCATTTGGTTTCGCTCAGGGGGGCGGCCCAGTTCCGGCAAGCCGCCACGCGTCTGAAACGTTTTAGAAATGACAGTTACGTGTTTCCCCGATGTTCTCCATTGACTTTCAGTGTGTGTGTGTGTGTGTGTGTGTGTGTGTGTGTGCGTGCACATGTGTGCATGTCCCCAACCACTGCAGTCCAGTTGTTCTTGACGTGTGTGAAAAAGTCACACATGTCTTCATTGCAGTCTTGACTCTTCATCCTCATCTGATGCCAGTTCTATATGTGACCAACTCCAACAAAAGATGCCTCATCTTGCCAGAATGAACATGCCGTAAATCAATAAATTAACTCGTTTTTTTTTTTATGTGATTTTCTTTTTTTTCATATTAACACAGTTTGAATGTTGAAGAAGGTTTTCATTCGAACAGATTGTTCATTTGGGCAAATGAAATGTATACATTTATACGTCAAAGTGGGCTTGTTTTTTAACACGGTTTTGGGGGCAGAGAAGCGCAGTTCCGAGATTTGCATGTTGCTTTCGATTGGTCGTGGAATCTCTTTGTCCTCAGGTTTCACGCTCTGATCACCGCCCATTAACGTGCTTGTGTTTGTAAACACAGAATTATTCTACATGGCTATAGTATGGAGGAGCATTTGGGTTATACTTTACAGAAAATAAATAAAACCACGTAGCTACTCGCTCAAATACGCTTCCCAGCCTGGAAGCAACACACAACAGGCTAGAAGCTAGCTAGCCTAGTTAGCTAGCTGTCTGTGTGTCGTGTGTTAAGTGTTGTTAACAGAGGGACAGAATTGCTGAGATGTTGTCATAAGCATCTAAACACATGTTTTCACTCCTAAAATGTATAAAACTAATAATACATGTGAAACGTTGCCCGTTAATGCTATATTGCTTCATAGCCATGGAAGAGTGTTGCGTTGCTGCCTTTGTGGTGTTCTTTTTTCCCTCCACCCAGCAAAGAGCCAAGATCACTCGTCTTTTCTTTAAATAATAACTCGCTCATTTTTTGCTCATTTAAAAAATATATATATACTATATAAACAACGAAATTCAGGCTTTCATTTGGTATATAGATCGTTTGTTTAGGCCTTCTCTACGAAACGGTATCAATTGAAAAGGAAATGTCGGGAAATCTGTTTATAGACAGCGTTTGTGGTGTTCTTCTTTTCCCTCCACCCAGCAAAGAGCCAAGATCACTCGTCTTTTCTTTAAATCATAACTCGCTCATTTTTTGCTCATTTAAAAAAAAATATATATACTGTGTAAACTACGAAATTCAGGCTTTCATTTGGTATATAGATTGTTTAGATTGTTAGATTGATTGTTAGATAGATTGTTTGTGTAGGTCTTCTCTACGAAACGGTATCAATTGAAAAGGAAAGGTTTATAGACAGCGTTTGTGTAAAACGGCCGTTAGCACTGTTAATTCAACATCCGGTGAGGTGAGGAGGATACGGATCGTGTATGTATTGTGTATGGAAATCAGCGCATACAGTGGGTGGGCTTTAGACCGGATGTAAGCCTTGCACACTAAATAGAAACCAGGCATTATGACTTGCAGATCTGTTTTTTTTTAATAGCAAATCTACAAGCGCACAACGCATCATAGCCTGATGCGTCGGTTTTATTTAATTAAAATACTGGGTCAATTGTCTGACTTTGATTGCTTAAAGTAGACCTGCATAAAATGCTGTACTGCAGCTATTTACAACCAGGTAGTGTATAAGTTAAATTGAATTGTTGTACTTTCAAAAGGGTTTATTGGGGCACCTAAGGTGTAAGATCTCATTATTCTGCCCTTTGTTTCAGTGCACACATGTAAAAGCATTGGTCTAAAACTACTATATCCATTGAAAACTTAGTTCGCCTACTAGTTACTTTTTAGATTGTATTATTACAAAACATACACTAAACAACTTCAGTCCTACATTTCTTTAACTCAAGTAAAACAACATGTACACAACTCTCCCACACCTAAGTGTCCACTCAACTGTCATTGACAGCTAACCTAGTGGGGGAGTGGTTAGTGGGTGGGGGAGTGATTATGCAAGACATTAGGGGTGTGGACAAGTATCCATTGTCACACCCATTCCAGAGGTGCTAAAATGTCTGGAATCTTTGCGGAGCTAATTCTATACTTTGGGGTCATATCTTCTTCAATTATTGTCCAATTTCATTGAATGATACATCATATGAAAGCTTACATGTACTTTAATAATCTGTAAAAATATGTAATCTGTAAAAATCGAGTTGAGGCACTTTTTGCTGGAGTCTCACATATGGGGGGGGGGAGGAACGTAGGCTATCTGACATCATCGTTATACAGTATATGATGAATATACACACGGTGACACGCTAAACAATGTACAATCATGATGTACATGAATGTGATTATCATGCAAGCTCATACGTCAATGAAACGTCATACAGATATTATATAAATATGCTACGCTACTGTTAGCTTCACTCCCCGTCCGCCCTCCGAACGCAAAATAGTAGACCTACAAGGTTGTAGAATAATGCATGTTTGTTCTCCGTCTTTGTAGACCGTAAATAAAAGGAGCGAACATTCACGTCGTAGTCAGAGTGGCCTAATTAATTACTCGACGCATTTTCACGTGTAATCTGTCACAGGGTTAAAATAATATAGACAATGTATTTCTGGGGGGTATCCAAATTTACATCACTATATAAAACAGGAAACACTGCATGTAGAAAAAAAGCTGATTTCAAACGTTAAATGTTTTACTCTTTGTCTTTTTTCTAGACATCCCGTACCTCCTTGTGTGCAAAGAGGAGGTTTTCACTGAACAACAGGAGAGGAGCTCCAGTCTGGTCCAGGAGGAATCACAACCTCCACACATTAAAGAGGAACAGGAGGAGCTACTTCAAAGACAAGATGAGGCTGGTGGGTCAACGTTGACATTACTAGCAGTGAAAAGTGAAGATGATGATGAAAACAGAGCCTGTAGCCGGCACCTCAACTGAACACATGGAAACACACTGTTCTGAATCTGACACTGAAGACAGTGATGAGTGGGGGGAGACCAGTGAAGGTCAGTCAACTTTAAACACACTGAAATCACACAAGACACAACGTGTGGAGGACAGAGATTGTCTTTGAGCAACAAGCTGTCCAATCATCAAAACAAACTCACTCCATGAGGACTAACACAGGGAAGCTTTAGTTATACAGACTGTGGCAACTGTTTTAATACGAAGACAGATCTGACAGTGCACACAAGGACTCATACAGGGGAAAAGCCCTTTACTTGTCACGTGTGTGGCGAAGACTTTGCTTGTATTGGTAATATAAAAAAACACAAGGGCGAAAAGCCCTTTTCTTGTATAGTATGTGGTACAGGTTTTAGTCAGACAGTTAGTCTAAAAATACACATGAGGATTCATACAGGTGAAAAGCCCTATATGTGTACAGTATGTGGAGAAGGCTTTATTCCGATGTGTAATCTAAAAACATATATGAGGACTCATACAGGTGAAAAGCCACTTTCTTGCACAGTATGTGGTAAAGGCTTTACTCGGCTGCATGATTTAAAATCACACATGAGTGCTCATACAGGTGAAAAGCCCTATATGTGTACAGTATGTGGTAAATGCTGTATTAGTACAGGTGATCTAATAAAACACATGAGGACTCATACAGGTGAAGAGCTGTTTTCTTGTACAGTATGTGGTAAAGGCTTGACTGAGACGAGTCATCTAAAAGTACACATGATGACTCATTCAGGTGAAAAGCCCTTCTCTTGTACAGTATGTGGCAAAGGCTTTACTCGGACAGGTAGTCTAAAAACACACATGATGACTCATACAGGCAAAAAGCCCTTTTCTTGTACAGTATGTGGTAAAGGCTGTTAACACAAGTCATCTAAAAACACACATGATGACTCATACAGGTGAAAAGCCCTTTTCTTGTACAGTTTGTAGTAAAGGCTACTGGTATGGGTAGTCTAAAAGTACACATGAGGACTCATACAGGGGGAAAGCCTTTAGTTTAAGACATATGATTAGTCAGTCTAATCCAGGATGACAAAAACACACATGATGACTCATACAGGTGAAAAGCTCTGTACTTGTACAGTATGTGGTAAAGGCTGTGTTAGAAAAAACACATGATGACTCATACAGGCAAAAGGCCCTATTCTTGTACAGTATGTAGTAAAGGCTTACTCAGACGAGTCATCTAAAAGTACACATGATGACTCATTCAGGTGAAAAGCCCTTATCTTGTACAGTATGTGGTAAAGGCTTTACTCGGACAGGTAGTCTAAAAACACACATGATGACTCATACAGGCAAAAAGCCCTTTTCTTGTACAGTATGTGGTAAAGGCTGTTAACACAAGTCATCTAAAAACACACATGATGACTCATACAGGTGAAAAGCCCTTTTCTTGTACAGTTTGTAGTAAAGGCTACTGATATGGGCAGTCTAAAAGTACACATGAGGACTCATACAGGGGGAAAGCCTTTAGTTTAAGACATATGATTAGTCAGTCTAATCCAGGATGACAATGATTCAAAAGCAGAGGAATTACATAATCTGACAATGTCAACATGACTGAATAAAACACATTCATAGTTTACTGTGATGCATTTTTGTTTTATCTTGTGTATGGATCTTATTTTCTATTCAACATGATGGAATTTAATTTTATCTTGCATTATTCCCTCCAGCTCGGGTATATGATCCGCTTGGGAGCGGATGATATCGTTACGTCATGTATTATTGTTTTGTAGTCATCAGGCAGGAACAATCAGACGTAACTTCCTTTTCCCTCAAACCGTAAGAATAACAATAAAAGCTCTTGTAGCCTGTAGCTTTAATTGAGAAAAATCAGTTTGAGGGAAAAGGAAGTTCCGGAAGATTGATGACTACAAAACAATACTGTCAACATGACGTAGCGACACCATCCGCTCCCAACCGGTTCATTAATTCGAAATGGAATGGTGCCCAGGCTAGGTTACTGGTAGTACAATATGAGCATCAGTGTGTGTCCACATTGGTCAGGATTTAACAAGTCATATTCATTAATATTCATGCAATAATTATTATGTTCATTGATATGATAGTAATCAGTAAATAATGGTGCAGTAAAGTGCTGACAAGCTGCTGGGTTTGTGTAGCTGTTGTTCACTGTGTGTTGACATGTGTGTTGTTTACATTGTTGATAGTACATAATATGGTAGATTCCATTGTTACATTATCATAGTTCATAACATGGTAGATTCCATTGTTACATTATCATAGTGCATAATATGGTAGATTTCATTGTTACATTATCATAGTAGATATGGTAGATTCCAGAGACTTTGATCGTTTATATTCTACAGGGTTTAGTGTCTTTTTTCTTTCTATAATATTTTATCCCACAATTTTGTAACCCATTTTCACCCCTGTGTCAATGATCTAATGTGATACTGGGCTTTACACACCCTCCGCCAACCTGGGGGGAGCAACGGACTTGAACTCATGCTTCCTTCATGCATGAGTGCCCAAGTCGCTCCTTTACACCTGACAGGGGGGAGTTTCCCTGGTTGGATGTAGCGCGTGGAAGGGACATATTATTCCAAACAGTTCCTTTCCCCTCCATCAGGTCCCCCGGCTGGCCAGGGGGAGGCAGTTTAGAGACCAGGATTACTCCATGTTTTTTGTGAGGGTACCTACCCTAGGGGACACGGAGAGAACATGCAAACTCCACACAGAAAGGCCCTTTCGCCAACCCTGCCTCGGGTATGGGCACTGATGACGCACACAGCGGGAATCAAACCCACGACCTTCTTGCTGTGAGACAACAGCACTATCGACTGTGCCACCGTGCCTCAGAGTTTAGTGTCTTTATTGAGGTGTTTTTCTGAACTTAAAGAAACTTTTATACCTGGGTTAGGGTTATGGAAATATTGATCATGTTTTAGTTTTCTTGGTTTAGTGAAGGTTTCAACACTACAGGTCCTCTATGTGTGCTTTATTATTACAGAAATGTTATCAAAGATGTGTTGTATTTACCCCATAACTACTGTGAACAATACAGTCATTTTACAGCCTGTATACCTTGTGCTGAAGCTGTTACTACAGAGTAAATTAGTAAGTATTAATTTTACACTGCATAGGCTACATTATAAAAAATCATATTATTATTATAGTTGTGGTGGTTGTTGTTTTTGTTATTGTAAAATAATAGTTTGGAGCAGTGACTGTTGGTCAGTTTGAAACTAGCCTACCTCCTACTGAAAGACTGGTCCAGTTGGCATCTGGGAAATCTCAACCAGCACACACGCACAAACGCACGCACGCAGGCACGCATATCCAGCTGCCAACTTGCGCCATGCACACAAGCCTACTTGTGTGCAAGCAGAGCGCACAAGCCCTGCCGACTTCTACAAACGTACTCTCAGCCCCTCTATAAAATATCAAAAGTAAAGATGAAAACAGCAAAGTATCAATATTACGACATGCTAATGACCTTATACCAACCTTAAAACATACCATAGCTACGTCACCATCAACAACCAATAATGACATTCTAATCCACATACACGTACATACATCTACCGACCTTATACCAACTTTGTAACCTCGTGAACAACACCGACCTACATACTTGCCGATCGCAGTACTGTACATTGTACCCTCCTACCTTGAAATCTTAATTACGTCACCATCAACAGCCAATTAGCGACCACCGAGGACATGCGTATACATACATACACACATACATACATGTATATGTGTGTGGCTATGTGTGTGTGTGTGTGTGTGTGTGGCTATGTGTGTGTGTGTGCGTGTGTCCGTGTGTGCGTGTGTACATGTTAAGGCTGTCCCCAAACATTGAAGGTTCGAATGTTCGCTCGTTAGGGTTGGCACTCGAATCTTAATTAATGGGCTTGAACCATTAGTTTTTTTATATTATTTTTATTTTAAATAAATATTATCTTTATTAATTTATTTTTTTCCTTTTTTATTAACTTGAAAATATATCTGGGCGAGAATGCGATATGAACATGTAACCTGTAACATGTAAAAAAAAAAGTAAGTTTCTAGCGCATTCCTGTCAGAAGTTATGATTTTTTTTAAAGAAATCTCTCCTTGTTCTGCTGTGCACATTCATTTGGTGATTGGAGACTGACGCGTCTCTCTCTCTCGCTCTCTCTCTCTCTCTCTCTCTCTCTCTCTCTCTCTCTTTCTCTATCTCTCTCTCTCACACACACACACACACACACACACACACACACACGCCAGCATGATCACTGATAGGGGGAACTGTTCTTACTAGTAGCAGCCATAATATATTAGCATATGCTCTCTAGCATGATAGCATCACATTGCCAAAAAGGGGTGAACTCTGATCATTGTTAAGAGGGACGGCCGGGGGCATTCGTATTGCGCCGCTAGAGGTGAAATTCTTGGACCGGCGCAAGACGGACAAAAGCGAAAGCATTTGCCAAGAATGTTTTCATTAATCAAGTACGAAAGTCGGAGGTTCAAAGACGATCAGATACCGTCGTAGTTCCGACCATAAACGATGCCGACCTGCGATCCGGCGGCGTTACACCCATGACCCGCCGGGCAGCCCCCGGGAAACCAAAGTCTTTGGGTTCCGGGGGAGTATGGTTGCAAAGCTGAAACCAGGGGGGCAGTCAGACAGATATTTTGTGAAGCCACTAAGGAAATGAAAGTTCATATAATGGCCTGTTGTGGCGCTGTCATCGGGCTCAAAAAAACCCATAGCCCCATAGAAGTTCACCTAGACTCCACCTAGGTCCATCTTGCTGAACAGACAACCTGGCAACCTGGAGGTCGGACGTGTCTGTGTGAGCGAACGCTTCTCTGTGTGTTAAGATGGCAGTGTGATGGCAAAACAGAAAGAAACAAAAGTCTGGAAACTAAGAAATACTACTGAGATAAACGAGGAAAAGGAAGAAGAAATGGCAAAGAAAAATGGAATGGAGAAAGAGTTTGAGGAGATCCACAAATCTCTCAACTTTATGTCAGGTGAGCTCAGCACGGTAGCTAAACAGCAAACTGTGCTGCTCGACCTGATGGAAGAAGTGAAGCAACTAAGAAATGAAATTAAAGAGAAGGATGTGAGGATCGATGGTTTGGAGCGGAGGATTGACGACCTGGAGCAATACAGCAGAATGGATGACGTGATTATCAGCGGTTTGGCTGTCAAGCCACGGTCCTATGCTAGGGCGGTGTCCAGTGACAGGACCAACACAGAGGAGCCCTCGCCAGAGGAGCAGCAATCAATAGAGTCGCAACTAATAACCTTCCTCGAGACCCAATAAATCCACCTTGATGCCGGCAACATTGCTGCTTGCCACCCACTCCCCAGGAAGGACAAGACGTCCAAACCCGCGATTATTGTTCGCTTTCATAAACCGTAAACATAAAGTCCAGTTGCTGATGCAATGGAAAAAACTACTGGGTACCAACGTCTTTATGAATGAACATTTGACCAAGAGGAACGCTAATATTGCCAGAGAAGCCCGCATCCTGAAAAAACAAAAAAAGTTACAAGCCACCTGGACCCGAAACTGCAGAGTGATGATCCGACTCAATGGAGAAACGCCTGAAGAAGCCAAAGTAATAACGGTAAGAGAGCTCGAAGACTTAAATGACTATCGATAGGCCTTACCGTAGTTGCTTTGGCTGGCCCGCCACGCCAACTAACTACCTCTCTCTGGTGAAGATAAATCCCAAGGAATATATCCTAATTTTTTTCCTGCTAACTTTTTCATTTTTTGCTTGGTGTTTTGCGACTTTGTGCCTCCGCCAATGGGTTATTTTTTCCCCCTTTGACATTATATCCTTTAATATATTGCAGGGACATTGCACAAACCCAAATTACATTTATTTAAATGAACAATCTTTTCGGCTTGCAATCCTACTGCAGCCTTTTTGTTCAGACCTTCCCGAATCCACTGCTTGGATACAACAAGTTTTTTTGCTATTGAAAAACAAATCGCCCATTTGTCTGGAGGAACTGTGCTCTTTTCTATTGTTTTTTTCTACTGAACTTTTGTCCTCCCCGTGGACTGGTGCGGTTGAAAAGTCTCTGTCTCTCTCTCTGTCTCTCTCTCTCTCGGTCTCTCTCTCTCTCTCTCTCTCTCTCTCTCTCTCTGTCTCTCTCTCTCGTGTGCGTGAGTATGTGGGTGTGTATCTCCCTCCCGTGTGTGCGTGCGTGTGTATGGGGACGTGGTGCTGCTGGGTAAAATGGCTCCTGACTGAATATGCATGATATGAATCAAGATATTGATCCCGACAGTAATTTCTTTCTGAATATAAATGACAACTGCGATTACTACTCAGAGGACCAGTTTAAAAAAGTAATAAAGCTAGATCACTGCATATCAATCATACACTTCAATAGCAGGAGTCTATACGCTAACTTTACAAGTATAAAGAAATACCTGAGACTATTCAGCACACCATTCAATGTAATTGCAATTTCTGAAACATGGCTTAGCCTGGAGAGGGGGGTGGATTTTGAGATGGAGGTAGCATGAGTTTATATCCTATTATAACGAAGCCAACTAGAATCACATCTAACTCGGCAACCCTAATTGATAATATATTTACTAACAATATGGAGAATAATATAGTGAGCGGCATACTTATAAATGACATCAGTGACCATCTGCCGGTCTTTGCGATCTATGACTGTAATCACAACTTTGTTAAAAACGATCATACAACAACGTCATACAGGAGAGTGAGGACAGAGGAAGCTCTTAATGCATTCAAGAGAGACTTAACATCCCAAGACTGGAAGCGGAAGAGGTTGATATAGCATATGATAATTTCCTAGAAATATTCCTATTATTATATGATAAAAACTGTCCATTAACCGAATATAGAAAAAATAATAATACTGTTGACAAACCATGGATGACAAGGGGATTGGCCAATGCCTGTAAAAAAAAGAATAAACTGTATAGAGATTTTATGAAACATAGAACCATGGACAATGAAACTAAATATAAAATATATAAAAATAAATTAGTGGATATTATCAGGAGAGGTAAGAAAGAATATTTTAATAAACTATTTGACAATAATAAAAATAACATCAAAGGTACTTGGAAAGTATTAAACACTATTATCAGGAACAGAACTAACTCATTAACTAATTATACAGATCAATGTATTGATAATGACAGGACAATCAATAATATGCATGAGGTAGTAGAAGAGTTTAATAAATTATTTGTGAGTGTGGGTCCTGACTTGGCAGCGGGAATAACTCCACCCCCTCTGGGGGGTGGTGTTGATCAACTGTCAGATGAAAGGAACCCTGCCACAAGAAGAAATACTTGACATTGTTCACAAGCTAAACAATAAAACTTCTACTGATGTCGATGGTATTGATATGTTAGTTATAAAAAATGTTATTAGTGCTGTCGCTGACCCCTTATCATACATCTGTAATTTATCACTTAAGACAGGCTTCTTCCCCAGTCAAATGGAAACGGCTAAGGTGATCCCAATACACAAAGCTGGTGATAAACATCTCTTCACAAATTACCGGCCTATCTCCCTTCTGTCACAGTTCTCAAAAATCCTGGAAAAAAAATTCTCTATAAGGTTGGACAGTTTTATAGATAAACATAATTTATTAATGGATAGCCAATACGGATCTGGACGGTCAACAACAATGGCATTGATGGAGTTAACCGAAGAACTGACTACATCAATTGACAATAATAAATATGCACTAGGTATTTTTATAGACTTAAAAAAGGCATTTGACACAATAAATCATGAAATATTATTAAATAAACTGGAACGATATGGGATTAGAGGGGTAGGGTTTAATTGGATTAAAAGCTACATCACAAACAGACAACAGTATGTTCAGATGGGCGAATATAAGTCAAGCAGCTCACCCATCACTTGTGGGGTACCGCAGGGCTCTATTTTAGGTCCTAAACTTTTTATATTATATATTAATGACATATGCAAAGGCTCAAACATTCTGAAGTATGTTGTTTTTGCCGACGACACCAACATCTTTTGTGCTGGGGAGAACCTTCAACAACTATTGGAGGTTGTCTCAGCAGAACTAGATAAACTGAAACTGTGGTTTGACACTAATAAATTATCACTCAATCTGAAAAAAACAAAATTCATGATCTTTGGAAATAAAAAAATACATTCCAACACATTAGTTGAATTAAAGATTAACAATGTAAAATTGGAAAGAGTCTATGAGAACACCTTTTTAGGAGTAATAATTGACCACAAATTCACTTGGAAACCCCATATAAAGTATATCCGGTCCAAAATAGCAATAAGTGTTGGTGTTCTAGGCAAAACAAAGTATTTATTATATTATAAGTCACTGCTCACATTATACAATACACTAATATTACCATATCTATCTTATTGTGTGGAGGTCTGGGGAAATAATTACAAAGGAAACCTTCAGCCACTTGTTATAATACAAAAAGGAGCCATAAGATTAGTGCATAAGGTAGGATACGATCATACCAATGAACTGTTTTTAAGGTCAAATACTTTGAAGTTTATTGATTTAGTTGAACATAAAACAGCTCTTGTCATTTACAAATTAAGAAATAGATTAATTCCCAAGACTATCTTGTCATATTTCAAGGATAGGGAAGGGGGGTATGAGTTAAGAGGAAACTTAAATTTCCAACAACCCAGTGGCAAGACCACTCGGAAGAGTATCTGCATCTCTGTCCAAGGGGTTAAGATCTGGAATGCCCTACCAGAGGAAGTCAAACACAGTAGTAACTGTGGTATCTATATTTCATGATATTCATATATAAGCTATGTTCAAAATGTCCGACTATACATTTGGTCACTGCTAAGGTGATAAGTATAAGTCAATGTCTAGTCTGACTGACTGCAAGGTTCACGCATAGTCAAGTAGCTTGGCCTGGCCAGGTGTGATAGGAAACTTAGCATACTATTGTTTCAACGAGAGGCCCTGGCAGACATCACTCTGTATGCGTTCTATGTAAAACGTTTCAACCCCCTCCCAGAAATTCAACTGTTTGATTTGAAACTGTATATAATGCCTGTAAAATACAATGTTAGGGGGTCTTTTAGGCTGGCCGCAGCCGCGGTCAGTGGTAGAGCCCTGAGCTGCTCCAGGCTCAGGGTCTAAGGCGAAGCTCTGTCTAACATGGTCCTTGTTGCAATAAATGATCAACAACACTCCAGTTCACCTCTCTGCCGGCTTTCATTCGACTGACCGTCCGGTGTTTTTTGACTACAGCCTGCAGCCTGCCGTTTGCTCAGCCGTTTCTAAAGTGAGGAAATTACACGACAATAACATAATAAAAGATGGGACCGTGTCGACATTTGTGGGAGGAGCTATCGCGCTTCAAAGGTTAACCCTTCTTTTAATTCAAAGTACGAACAACCGTACGACCGTGTGTGGAGAATCACATACCAAAATGTTCGTCTTGACAAGCTATATAACATAGTAAAAGATGGGACCCTGTCGACATTTGTGGGAGGAGCTATCGCGCTTCAAAGGTTAACCCTTCTTTTAATTCAAAGTACGAACAACCGTACGACCGTGTGTGGAGAATCACATACCAAAATGTTCGTCTTGACAAGCTATATAACATACTAAAAGATGGGACCCTGTCGACATTTGTGGGAGGAGCTATCGCGCTTCAAAGGTTAACCCTTCTTTTAATTCAAAGTACGAACAACCGTACGACCGTGTGTGGAGAATCACATACCAAAATGTTCGTCTTGACAAGCTATATAACATAGTAAAAGATGGGACCCTGTCGACATTTGTGGGAGGAGCTATCGCGCTTCAAAGGTTAACCCTTCTTTTAATTCAAAGTACGAACAACCGTACGACCGTGTGTGGAGAATCACATACCAAAATGTTCGTCTTGACAAGCTATATAACATACTAAAAGATGGGACCCTGTCGACATTTGTGGGAGGAGCTATCGCGCTTCAAAGGTTAACCCTTCTTTTAATTCAAAGTACGAACAACCGTACGACCGTGTGTGGAGAATCACATACCAAAATGTTCGTCTTGACAAGCTATATAACATAGTAAAAGATGGGACCCTGTCGACATTTGTGGGAGGAGCTATCGCGCTTCAAAGGTTAACCCTTCTTTTAATTCAAAGTACGAACAACCGTACGACCGTGTGTGGAGAATCACATACCAAAATGTTCGTCTTGACAAGCTATATAACATACTAAAAGATGGGACCCTGTCGACATTTGTGGGAGGAGCTATCGCGCTTCAAAGGTTAACCCTTCTTTTAATTCAAAGTACGAACAACCGTACGACCGTGTGTGGAGAATCACATACCAAAATGTTCGTCTTGACAAGCTATATAACATACTAAAAGATGGGACCCTGTCGACATTTGTGGGAGGAGCTATCGCGCTTCAAAGGTTAACCCTTCTTTTAATTCAAAGTACGAACAACCGTACGACCGTGTGTGGAGAATCACATACCAAAATGTTCGTCTTGACAAGCTATATAACATACTAAAAGATGGGACCCTGTCGACATTTGTGGGAGGAGCTATCGCGCTTCAAAGGTTAACCCTTCTTTTAATTCAAAGTACGAACAACCGTACGACCGTGTGTGGAGAATCACATACCAAAATGTTCGTCTTGACAAGCTATATAACATAGTAAAAGATGGGACCCTGTCGACATTTGTGGGAGGAGCTATCGCGCTTCAAAGGTTAACCCTTCTTTTAATTCAAAGTACGAACAACCGTACGACCGTGTGTGGAGAATCACATACCAAAATGTTCGTCTTGACAAGCTATATAACATAGTAAAAGATGGGACCCTGTCGACATTTGTGGGAGGAGCTATCGCGCTTCAAAGGTTAACCCTTCTTTTAATTCAAAGTACGAACAACCGTACGACCGTGTGTGGAGAATCACATACCAAAATGTTCGTCTTGACAAGCTATATAACATACTAAAATATGGGACCCTGTCGACATTTGTGGGAGGAGCTATCGCGCTTCAAAGGTTAACCCTTCTTTTAATTCAAAGTACGAACAACCGTACGACCGTGTGTGGAGAATCACATACCAAAATGTTCGTCTTGACAAGCTATATAACATACTAAAATATGGGACCCTGTCGACATTTGTGGGAGGAGCTATCGCGCTTCAAAGGTTAACCCTTCTTTTAATTCAAAGTACGAACAACCGTACGACCGTGTGTGGAGAATCACATACCAAAATGTTCGTCTTGACAAGCTATATAACATACTAAAAGATGGGACCCTGTCGACATTTGTGGGAGGAGCTATCGCGCTTCAAAGGTTAACCCTTCTTTTAATTCAAAGTACGAACAACCGTACGACCGTGTGTGGAGAATCACATACCAAAATGTTCGTCTTGACAAGCTATATAACATACTAAAATATGGGACCCTGTCGACATTTGTGGGAGGAGCTATCGCGCTTCAAAGGTTAACCCTTCTTTTAATTCAAAGTACGAACAACCGTACGACCGTGTGTGGAGAATCACATACCAAAATGTTCGTCTTGACAAGCTATATAACATACTAAAAGATGGGACCCTGTCGACATTTGTGGGAGGAGCTATCGCGCTTCAAAGGTTAACCCTTCTTTTAATTCAAAGTACGAACAACCGTACGACCGTGTGTGGAGAATCACATACCAAAATGTTCGTCTTGACAAGCTATATAACATACTAAAAGATGGGACCCTGTCGACATTTGTGGGAGGAGCTATCGCGCTTCAAAGGTTAACCCTTCTTTTAATTCAAAGTACGGACAACCGTACGACCGTGTGTGGAGAATCACATACCAAAATGTTCGTCTTGACAAGCTATATAACATACTAAAATATGGGACCCTGTCGACATTTGTGGGAGGAGCTATCGCGCTTCAAAGGTTAACCCTTCTTTTAATTCAAAGTACGAACAACCGTACGACCGTGTGTGGAGAATCACATACCAAAATGTTCGTCTTGACAAGCTATATAACATACTAAAATATGGGACCCTGTCGACATTTGTGGGAGGAGCTATCGCGCTTCAAAGGTTAACCCTTCTTTTAATTCAAAGTACGAACAACCGTACGACCGGGTGTGGAGAATCACATACCAAAATGTTCGTCTTGACAAGCTATATAACATACTAAAAGATGGGACCCTGTCGACATTTGTGGGAGGAGCTATCGCGCTTCAAAGGTTAACCCTTCTTTTAATTCAAAGTACGAACAACCGTACGACCGTGTGTGGAGAATCACATACCAAAATGTTCGTCTTGACAAGCTATATAACATACTAAAAGATGGGACCCTGTCGACATTTGTGGGAGGAGCTATCGCGCTTCAAAGGTTAACCCTTCTTTTAATTCAAAGTACGAACAACCGTACGACCGTGTGTGGAGAATCACATACCAAAATGTTCGTCTTGACAAGCTATATAACATACTAAAAGATGGGACCCTGTCGACATTTGTGGGAGGAGCTATCGCGCTTCAAAGGTTAACCCTTCTTTTAATTCAAAGTACGAACAACCGTACGACCGTGTGTGGAGAATCACATACCAAAATGTTCGTCTTGACAAGCTATATAACATACTAAAAGATGGGACCCTGTCGACATTTGTGGGAGGAGCTATCGCGCTTCAAAGGTTAACCCTTCTTTTAATTCAAAGTACGAACAACCGTACGACCGTGTGTGGAGAATCACATACCAAAATGTTCGTCTTGACAAGCTATATAACATACTAAAAGATGGGACCCTGTCGACATTTGTGGGAGGAGCTATCGCGCTTCAAAGGTTAACCCTTCTTTTAATTCAAAGTACGAACAACCGTACGACCGTGTGTGGAGAATCACATACCAAAATGTTCGTCTTGACAAGCTATATAACATACTAAAAGATGGGACCCTGTCGACATTTGTGGGAGGAGCTATCGCGCTTCAAAGGTTAACCCTTCTTTTAATTCAAAGTACGAACAACCGTACGACCGTGTGTGGAGAATCACATACCAAAATGTTCGTCTTGACAAGCTATATAACATACTAAAAGATGGGACCCTGTCGACATTTGTGGGAGGAGCTATCGCGCTTCAAAGGTTAACCCTTCTTTTAATTCAAAGTACGAACAACCGTACGACCGTGTGTGGAGAATCACATACCAAAATGTTCGTCTTGACAAGCTATATAACATACTAAAAGATGGGACCCTGTCGACATTTGTGGGAGGAGCTATCGCGCTTCAAAGGTTAACCCTTCTTTTAATTCAAAGTACGAACAACCGTACGACCGTGTGTGGAGAATCACATACCAAAATGTTCGTCTTGACAAGCTATATAACATACTAAAAGATGGGAACACAAGAGAGGTGTAGCAACGGTTGTAGCTAAAACGATTTATAGAAAGTTTCTAGAAAAAGAAATCAAAGCCCCTGCTTCTGAAAATGTATGGCCTAAACTGATTACAGGTATAGATGTGAAAGTAATATGGCAGAACCTGAACGTGAAGTATAACAGTATTGAATGTGAAGATCTGGACTTTAAACTGAGGCATAACAGGATCTACAACAATGTGGTTTTGCATCAGATTAACAGGAATATAAAAAGAGAATGTGATGTATGCGGTTTAGAACCAGAAAGTTTAATGCATATGTTTGTGGAATGTAAAGAGCTGAAAGTGTTTCAAATGAGACTTAAAGGGTTCTTACAAAAAAACTGGAAAAGTGAATTAGTAGATTCACAGGATTGGAAAATGTCATTACTTTTCGGAACATGTAAAAAAAGCAAAGTGGACAATGTGAATCTGTTAAATTATGCTATGAGTCATGCCAGGTTAGCAGTTTGGCTTAGGAGGAACATGGCTCATTTTGAGGGGAAGAAAGTGAAGGTCTGGGCATATTTTGAATCAATTATGAGGAAAAGTATTCTTTTGGTGCACAAACATGTGGATAGAGTTTCCTTTGATAAATATTT